>NC_057688.1:5967854-6115354 GCF_014466175.1 Vespula pensylvanica
GTAATTTCTCGAAAGCACGCGAGAAGATACCACGTTCGAAACCACCACGATCGTATATTTCAGCTTTTTTAATTATTTTCTTTTCCTTTTTCTTTTCTACGGAGCCATTTTCTTCCTCCCTTAGGAAAACGACCATAATAAACTATCAATAGCACACTGAACATTTCCTATGCTTAGGAGCACTACCCTAATTCATAATCTAATCCATAAACGTGACATCGTACGGCACCCTCTCGTTTTCCTTCCTTTTCGTGGATATCGATCAGCATCGTGGGTCACGAAAGTATGATAAAGACAAAAATATGAAAAAAGAGAGAGAGAGAGAGAAAGAGAGAGGGACAGGAAAAAACAAGGAATGAACGTAATGCGCGCGCGCACGCAGGACTGGTTTCCGATGTCCTTTTTGCTGATTCATTTTGGCCGCCCACAAGCTCCCATAGGCGAGGATTATATTCTCCCTCTTTGCGAACCAACCGAATCGGCCATTCTCGTTCAGGAATCTCTGCTATCTCTTTCTCTCTCTCTTTCTCTCTCTCTCTTTCTACCCCTCTCTTTTTCTCTCTTTCTCTGCAAAGTTCTCCGCGCGCGATGCCGATTTGCATATTTGGGTAGGTTAAATCTAAAAACGACGCTTGCTATAGCCGACCGCCAAGATTGGGTAGACGCTAAATGAGTCCATGGCAATCTCGTTGCTCCGGAGAATCCGCGATCGGCCGGCGTACGGCAGTGTCGTAAAGATCGAACAATGTCGCACGGGCTCGCCCGAAAGCCGATAAAATCGTTGAATTTTCTTACGCACCGCCGTTCCAATCAACGAGATAGTCCGTCCGACGATTCCACCATGATATCCCTTATCGACCCTTTGCGTCTCGTTAACCATGAGATTATTGATTAATCTCGAGTGATAAGTGATTTCACCCGTCAAACATTTTTTGAATAATTTAAGACAATACCGAGTTTAATATTACAGTCCGATTCATTAATTTGATCTTCGATATAAAAACATTTTATATTACAAATTTTATATTGAAAAAGATTTTTGTTTTCTTTTTTTTTTTTTTTTTTTTATTCTTTTTATCGAATGATTTATCATTTAAGTCGTTGTTAAAGTATCGTTTATTAGAGTATCATTTATGTTAATCCTCGTTAGACGGCAAGATTTTGAGTTGGATACTTTCTCAAATTATTTTTTTCCGTCGATGAGCAAATAATTATTCGTTTCACGTATTTTAATGAATCACCATCGATCGGTGATTCAAGAGAGACAGAAAGAGAGACAGATACACACACAAAGAGAGAGAGAGAGAGAGAGAGAGAGAGAGAGAGAGAGAGAGAGAGAGAGAGAGAGAGAGAGAGATCATGAAAATCGACGTACTATATAGCAAAAGTACATGTGTAAAAGCCATGCTCGGAATTCACAGTCCTTTTTCTCACAAAACGTCCCCATTTCCACAATCCGCGTACCATGGCGAAAGCTTTATGGATTTTTACCAATTCAATCTTGTCGCGAGTTGGCTCAAACCGGCTAAGAGTACTCCCTTGTTATTGGCAATGCGATAGGAATTTTTACGGCCACTTTGTAACATCTCCCACGAATCGTCCAGTTTGTATTGCACTTCGCGATGAGCATTTCTCTTTTTCAAGTAAAAAGGGAAAGAAAAAGAGATAGCCAGAGAAAAAGAGAGAAACAGACGTACATAACCGTGAGAAGAGTCAAACGTGTATGGGTTTTGATATCGGTATCGAATCGAATTCTCCTCTTCGAACGTTTCGCTACGAACATTTGTAAATGCGACAGGACGGTGATACGATTCGATGTCTTTGCTATCGATAGTTAATATCGCAAAACGTGAATAACGTCGAACGCGATTAGATAAAAGTTTTCTAAGTATAAAATCGTATATATCATTTGATCACTTACATACGCATAATAGATAGGAATAATCGTTTAAAATTATTCAAATAAATTCTATATATTAATGAAAGTTTTCAATACATAATTCTCCTTGAAATTATCGCCATCAGAATTGTTCCTTTTAGCACGTATATAATATTCTAACTTCGTCATTTATCTTCTTGTATGTCCCGTGTGATACGTGTACGCGTTACGCAAGATTATCTTGATTTTCATATGAAAATCAATGGAAATTGAAATAAATTTAATACGGATAGGGTCCCATATACCAACCACCTTCCTCTCCATTGCTCTTTCCTCCCACTACCCCTCCCTCGTTTCACCATCGTTTCTCGAGGTCGTAGATTCGCATTAAATCGCTTTAACCAACGTGAAATTCTCATAGTTGGAATACTGGAACGGAGTAAACGACCGAGGCTCGTTGCACGATCCGTTTTCTCATCTAGCAAGAATTTCAGCGGCGAGGTGACCGACTATAAATGCCATTGAGAATTTATGACTGAGCTTCCTGACTTTCGACGGTCCTTCTTCAACCCCTCGTATCTTACCCTTCTCTTCCTTCCTCTCTCTCTCTCTCTTTCTTTTCTCCTCTCTCTTTATCTATCTCTCGAGATTCTAGTCTCGTGCCGTCTCATTTATTTTCCTATTTGCAAGATCCTAATGACTTGAACATGTTCTTAACTGCAAAATTCCATATATTGAAATAAAGTATACGGAGAATGTGAACATCTTATATCTAGTTTTCTTATTCGCTATTTCTTTCGTCGATTACGATGAGCGTGAAAGTCACTTTCGACATATGGTATTATAATTGTTGGATACGATAACGTTAGGATCGTCGAATTAAAAGTTTCAACGTTGAGATGAAACGTCGTTTCCCAACGTGCTGTCCGTCTTGCCACGTTTCAACGATCACGAGAACGTCTGGCCGCAGCTGCGAACGAAAGTTTCTCATTCCGTCGAGATTTCAAGGCACACACACATACGAGCTTGAGCGCGCGTTCGCTCACACGCACGCACGCACGTACGCAAGTACACAAACGTAAACACAAACACAAACAGAAACACAAAAACGAGAACATACCTACTCTCTTCTCGAGACTCGCAATGAAAAGTTACTCGTTATAAATTGAGGAAACATGGGTCCTGCTATCTCTAATTAATCCGATCGTAATTACAAGAAGATATTACTGGATCTCTTAATTTCGATCGGTCGTATCGTAAGATATTTATAAAATAATTATCGCCCGACAAATTTTTTAAATTTGTACATTTTAAACGTCGTTTTGAAAAGTTATTTTCATCGTCAAATGATATCGAATATATATACGCATATATATATATATATATATATATATGTTCTTTTATTATTTTATGATGTTTTTTTATTATTTTAATAGGAAACAAAAGCACCGTAGTATCCTGCTAGAACAACTGTTCTAATTATTCCAAATGTTGATAGATGTGACACCAAAGGAAGGAAAGGAAATAGAAATAGAAAGAGAAGGAAAACATTGGGTGGAGTAAAAAATAAGCTCTCGAGGAAGTTTCAAACTAAACGAGTTCAGCTTCTACATATACTTTTTTATACATACACGAACACATGTACCGTATATGTAGTTGTATAGTCAGTCGTGAATCCGAGCGTAGGATCCTAAGGTAGAATCCCGTCGACGGGATTCTCCATTTTCCATTCTCGGCGTGGCGATAGCAAAAGTTGAAAATCGTCGGCCATTGCGAGCACCCTGCGCGCTTTTAACCATGCTCCGACCTTTTCCTATTCGCACTGAGGTGCTGTGCGAACAACGAAACTACCGGCTCGTACAGGGCGTTTCATTTCATGCAATTTTGCTTTAACACGAGAAAGAAAACGAATTATATCATGGTCAAATGATATATATATATTTTTGTTTTTTGCAATTTAATCATCATATATTCGAGATATTATTATTCAACGATATTAAAAACATTTCAAGAATATTTCGACCAAGATAAGAACAAGCATTATAAAAATGAAATAAGTTTAATTTATTCAATAACGTAGACTATAACACCATTGATTATTTCATCGTATATTAAAAAATGAAGCTCGAAACGTATTGGATATCGCGTTATTGAAACTTATGAAATCACAATAGAAAATATATTTTGTAGGGAGGACGATAATCGTGGTCGAGGAAACGACTTAAACGTTCTCCGTACGTCGGGACAACGCGAAGTTGATATTTTTAGAAAGCATGAAGTTACGCCCATAAGACGTGGTTACTCCGTTCGACGTCCCTTAGCCTTCGTCCGTATACACTCCAGACGCATTGTCCCAAGATAAAGCTCGGTAGCACGGCCATTATCGCCATTAAAGCGGACGATTTCATTGAATAAAATCACCCTGGACAGATATAAGCGATGATATAGAATAATATACGAGTCTGATTTTAATAAGGATAAATAGGTAATGAGGCCTACTTGCGATAAGTGCTTTTATCTTCGGACCATATTTGCTCGCAACAAGTGTTTTAGAAAGGATTGCATTATAGTTATCATTTTGGAACCATTTAAAATACGAAAAATTGATAACATGTTTCGATGGACGAAAAATATGGCAGTTCCCTATCTTATCGACGGAGGTAATATCAAAGATACGTGGAATCTAAACCGATGAATGAAACGACCTGTACATCCTCTGTGCGTCAAGAAACTGATGGCATATATATATGTATCTATATATATATATATATATACACACACACACACACACACACACACACACACACACACAATATATACATACATATCTGTATACGTGAGTATCTCGCTCGCGCGCAGATTCTATGTAAACGAAATGTACGCCCGAGTAAAAGGCAGGCAAACTCGGTACGGAGGCACCGACACACGCTTTTATGTATACCGCCTCGGCGTAACCCGGTTCATTTCGCGTCCACTTTATATGCAGACTATCGCCCTTTTCTTTTTCTTTCTTTCTTTCTTTCTTTCCTGCCTTCCTTCTTTCCTTTCTTCCTTCCTTTCTTCTTTTGTCTCTTCCTTCCTTCCTTCTTTCTTTTCTTCCTTCCTTCCTTCCTTCCTTCCTTCCTTCCTTTTCCATCTGATCCTTTCGTTTACTCGTACCTACTCGCACCTTGCTATAGTTCGTATGTTAAAACTAACGTCGGTCGTTCCTTTTCTTCCCCTCCCTTTTCCCCTACGCCCCGCCCCTCCCCCTCTTTCTCTTCTTATCCTTCTCTTTTCCTCCCTTTGTATCTCCCCACTCTCTTCTTGCCGCTAGTTTACCCAGACTCCTTCGGGAGTAGCACTCCTTTGTTTAATCTTGCGTTTGTTCTTTCAGCAGGATCTTAGAAGTTTCTTTTGCTCTTTCTTTCTTTCTCTCTCTCTCTCTATCTTTCTTTCTTTGTCCCTATCTCTCTATCTGTCTATTTATCTATCCATCTATCCATTCATCTATTTTTTCTTCATCTTTTTCTTTTCTTTCCCTATCTTTCTTTTCTCATCCCTCTCCACCATCCTTCGCACCCCTATCGAGTCGTATAACTCGTATCTTTTTAACTTCACATCTTGTTAACACTCTTCTTTTTCCATCTTTTCCATTCTTATTTCTTTCCTTTTTTCTTCCCTTTCCTTCGAAAAAAATTTCCTACGATATTATAATGGTTAATAGAGAAAAAAAAAAAATCATCGGACAGAATGATCTTCGGTATTTTAAGCGATCCGAAACATTCGTTCGCCGATCGTTTCGATGCTTAACGACGAATAAGGAGTTTCTTAATATTTATGAGTCTCTAAAAGCCCATAAAGAAAAAAAAAAAAAAAAAAAACGCGTCGCCGTTTATGATTTCGAAGACTAGAGTGGAATGTTGCATAATAAGTGCCTTTCGATGTAACGAGCAAATACCACTTCGTAAAACGTACGAATCACGAGTTTATAAGGCGACATTCGACGTCTTCCTTTCCTCTCGCAATTGCTCGTTACATACGCAACATTCGAGCAATCGCAACACCCGAGTCCTTCGTCCGATGGTTTCTTCATTTGAAACTGACTGACGCCTTCTCTTTTCAAATTTTCTTTCCCTTTTAAACGTACGGAATACGATGATACGGCTTTTTATACGAATGGCAAGATTACTTTCGTCAAATAAATCGTTATTTTAATGGGACTAGTTATTTGAAGATATTTATATAGGATATGTCAAGATATCAAATATATCTACAGATAGAATATTATTTATTTATTTATTTATTTATTTATAAGCAAGTCATGAACATTGATATTATAATAAAGAAAGCAACGAAAAGTATAGAGAGACAAATTCATTAAAATAATCGTCTAAACGTTTCCGAAATTACATTCAACTTTTAACCGATGATATTTTAAATAAGGTTTAGTGGTTTCGTGAGGACTCGTTTTTTCGTCGCGATATGATTATATATACATATTTATAAAACGTCTCACGTTTAAGAAACGCAATTTCCGAAGATTAAGGAACGACGGAAAAGATGGTTCCACAAGAGAAATGAATTTTTCTACGTTGAATGAATCCACGTTAGTTTTCGCCGACTAACTTCCTATCTATCTTCGCACCTTCCAAGCTTAGATCGACTCGGTGAGGCAACTTGACGATGAAGGAGAAGGAGAAGGAGAAGGAGAAGGAGAAGATGGGAAAGGGAAAGGGTGGAGATGGTAGGAGGGATTCTTCCTCGGCGAGAGCAACGTGCCGTGTACCGTCATTTGAAGGCATCCACCTCCTTTCATACTATACCGCACCTCCTTCGTACCGACTACTATACGCTCGAGTTTCTTAATGTAATTTTCCTTTTTTACCTCCATTCGTTTTACGAGCGAAACTTTTGCCTCCTTCCACCCTTTTTAGATACCTTTACGTGTCTCGAGTGTCCTCCCTCCTCCTTCTTTCTCTCTCTCTCTCTCTCTCTCTTTCTTTCTCTTTCTCTCTCTTTCTCTCTCTTTCTTAGCTATCCCCACCAGTTGTCGTCGGGCCATCCACTTTCTTTCTTGCCTCTCCTTCTCCCTTCTCTTTCTCCCTTCTCTACCGCTTGAGAGAGAAAGAAAGAAGAGAAAGAAAGAGAGAGAAAGAAGTGGAGAGGCCATTTACACCAGTCGCGCGCACTTTCCCGACTCCGCGTTGCACCTCCTTGATTCTCCTTTTACGTTCTTCGATGAGCCATCCACCTCTATCGTCGTCTAATATTAATGATTTTCTCGCGTTAATTTTTATTCTCTCGATTTGTCGAGCCGTTCGCTACGTACGAATTTGTAGTATCATTTTTTAAAGTAAGAGAGAGAAAGAGGAGGGAGGGCTATTCTTAATTTCTTTTTTAAAATCATTTTTCAAAAGATTCGATTTTATCGAAAGGACGGAAGAGTAGCAAACTGGTTTCTATATTTATCGATTTGATTCGACAAGAGTTTACGAGCGAGAGTTCACTATAAATACCGTATTAATGCGAGCTTCATTAGATGACGTCATTTAACGATGTATACACTGCTATTTCAGTGAAGCAGCAAAACCCGAGAGACGACGATCATCGTGCACTTTCGTATTCTTCCGAGCACGGCGTGCCAACGAAAGGTACCATAAATAAATTTCACTTATGCACTCTTCTTAGATTCGATATTTCGTGAGCTTATTTCGGCGATAGCAGTCGGTCATTCACATTATTAGATTCTCGTATATGTGATATGAATTATCACGGATTCGATATTTCGAATATTTTATTAAAAGACGAATAAAAATCTTTAAATCGGTGTATCAAAAATTCTATCAGAGAGAAAGAGAGAGATCATTTTTCAAAGATGATTTTTCTTTCTTTGCTTTTTAATAACAAATTTTTTCTTTCTTTCTTTCTTTCTTTTTTTTTTTTTTTTTTTTTTAATAATTTTAAATCGTAGCAAAAAATCGAATCCAGTATGCGCCACGGAAATCGTTGTGCATTAGCTCGAAATTGCGTCGTATCGTCGAAAGATTTTCGTCGTCCCTCGATCTCTCTTTCTTCGAGCTTATCTTTGGCTCGGAGCCTCTTCGAAGGGACGAACGAACGTTAAGAGGCTCTCGTATACGAAGATAGCGCGACTCGATTTTCTTCTAGCCCGTAAATGCTCTCCGGCTCTTTTCTTCGCGAAATTCGAGAGCCGACGTTCGATTCGAGAAAAAAAAAAAACGTTCGTCTCATAAAATATTTAAACTTACGAAGGACATTCGAATTATAACAATATTGTTATGGGAATCGTTAATGCGATCGGTAAACATTTTTGCGAATATGCGATTTCGAGTAATATCTTTTCGACTTGTTTTTTCTTCCTTTTTTCTTTTTTTTTCGGATTCGTTGTTATCAAGTATTTTTACCTAAATTGTGGGCGAATCATAATTGCATAAAGCAAATTCGTAATAATATTAAAAAATAATCTATGATGACTATTAGATTATTATTATCATATATCTACTATATATACCATATTAGAAAAATATACCTAATCATGACTGTTAGATTATTATTATCATATATCTACTATATATATCATACTAGAAAAATATACCTAATCAAGATAATAATTCTCGATCGTATATAACAAGATATTTATACTTTAGGCATGTATGATATTAGGATTTCCTAAATCTTTTCTGATACCTAGCTACATATTTCCACTCTTATCAAAGCGATTCCAAACGGATAAAAGGCTCGACTAGGGAGATTCTCGTTGCCGTGAAAACGCAGAAATGTTGTCGGTAAGAGAGGCACGAACGAGGGATTTTCTCAGAGAACGATTTTCCTCCGTCTTCTATCTCGGTAATTCGAGGAGAGACAAATGGTCGAGTTAAGCGCCCCAAAGGAGGAGGACGTTGGAAAGTGGTGAGGGTTGGTATATAACTTTCAGCTTGTGTTTGCTTCGCTCTTTGTAGGAATCGCGGAGAAGCGACGTAATCTTTATTATCGCGCGAATATACTACATTCGTGCCACGATTCAAGGGGGGTAGACAGAAACGCCGTCGGCGGCTGGTCGGGTTCGGTCAACACGGGGAACACGCCCCTTGTCGCATGCGTTAATTGTTGAAATGTTATTTACGATGTCGAAAGCCCTGACACGCTCGGCTGGCTCGCACGTTGCCCGAATGGAAATGCGGTTAACCCATACACGGTATTGCCGAATACGCTTTATGACCTCTGACCCCCTCTTCTCCTTCTTCCCTCCCATTCTCCCTCTCTCTACCGTTTCTCTCCCTTTCGCTTTGCGAATAGGGATTCCCTTTCCGTCTCCGAGAGATTTTTTTTCTACGAAATAATCCTATTTGCATCGTGACTTTCGAAAATCGTGACACGATTTTTTTCGTCGAAAGGAAAGGAAGAGAAGAAAAAAAAAAGAAAGAGAAACTTCGACGACCACAAATTCGAGATAAAAATATTCCAATTCTTTTTTTTTTTTCTTTTTTTTTCTTTTTTTATTTTTTTCTCTTTGAATTTCGCAGAACTTCGTAATAACAACACGATGATTTCCATTTATAAAAGTGTCCTCTCTTTTTTTTTTTCTTGTTTCTTAATCGAAGTTTTGAAAATAATTTAATGTCGACGAACAACCGACGGTCATAAATTCGTAGGAAAGCGATAACTCGTGGAGCAATGGGGGACGGTAACGTCTTGCGATAGGTTTGCATTAAAGTCAAAAATGTCAGGAGGAACTGAGAACATAGTATATCAATGACAGAGACTAGAGAAATTCCAAACGTCCCGAACTAATTGGTGAACCGTTCTTTACGGTGACGGGCGTGGTAGCGTTTGCGAGCTCGCACGTTTCTAGAATGGAAATGCGGTTAACCTAAGCCGAGACGCCAAACACGCTTTATTACGTTCCCATGTGAAATTATGCGCCGCTGACGATTCTGAAACAATTGCTACTCCAGTTCCGTGCACCCTTTCTTATTACTCTTCGGCGCCTGGAAACTTTCAGGATAGGTCGGCCGTGATAGATGATCGTTCATTTTACAAGATAAAGGGCGCGAATGATAAACACGTTTTAATAGCTTATTTAACGTTGAAAATATATTATTATATAGAACCATTCGGTATATAATACTTATACAATATTCTACGTATAAGGTATAGAGAGAATTCCACGTTTCCTTTACCTTTTTAACTTTCATTTCTTCGCAGCAATTCATAGAGCAACAACCCGTAGTTCTCTCTACCCGTACTTCGTCCCTTTTACAAATCTACCAAGTATTTTCTCATTCATTCTTTAATATCTTAACGTTCAAAGCTGTTTCGCCGTAATGCAATCGACGAATACACGTTATAAACGATAGTTAATAAAATCGAAAACGCAGGAGGTAAGGCTCGAAGGACGGGCCCAGTTTTCCTCGGACGAGTCAGCCTCCTATGTAATAACAAAGAATAAATCCTTTCGCGGAAAGTCGTTTCGGGATACGTACAATTTCTTTTACGGCGGCCTAACTTCTATTAGGAGCGGCCGTAATGCTAATGGCTACTTATAATACGTATTGTACAAACACTTAAGCATCATTATCCTTTTACCATGCGCCATTACCGACGTTCACTGCAATTTATCCGTTGCAGCAAGTTCTACTCGCGCTACCGGACCGTGACTCTCATCGTCGACGGAATTCCTTCGGAAGCTTCTACGCGATTGGCGGAGGTCCTTTGATCTGAAAATTTATCGCGACGAATCGTCTAAGTTTCTCCAACCTTAAAGGTTTACATTCGAAGAAAATTCGATTCGAATCGTTTCTCTATCTATCTGTTTCTTTCTCCCTCTTTCTCGATTTGTCTATTACTTGGAATTTCTTCTTTCCTTGTAGGATAGCGAGAACTTTGTTTGGAATGTTCCGACGATATTTCCCTCGACGGGAAAATCTTCATCTCGGAGCAACGAACGCAAAACTAACCGTATACATTTGATCCTTGTTGGATATCAAACCGACGCCTTTCCTTTCCGTCCATAAATTAATCATAAAGATGTTCGAACGACGAAACTTAACTCTTAATTAATAAGATTCCTTGTTAAAAGATCGTTAAAAATTAACAATTTATACGAGAAGAGTAATGATTTTTACTAAAGCATTTTATTATATATATGTACATATGCGTAATATACTAATCATAACGTAATCTCTAGGCATCATATTTTTCGCTTATTTAACGTCGAAGTGGTATAGACACTTCGTTAGACGAGCCACGTTCTTATCTCTTTTAGTTGAGTATAAAAAGCTGTTCAACTATGTGTTATTCGAGATCGCATGCAACTGAGTCATTAATAAAGCGCATTGCCTCGTAAGATTGTTATCGTCGACCATTATCCATCGACCATTACCGACACACTTTGGTAGAAGACTTAGGGAGGATAGACGGTGATTGTTTGTTCTCCTTGATAATTAAAAAAACAATATAAAACATCTTTGTCTTTTCGATATGTAATTACAGATCGTTTATTTAGGAGGGCACCTCGGTAATATCTAATGCGCTGTATGTAAGCAACTATGTATGAATACATACGTAAATAAGTATGTATTTACATATGTTCCATATAAACGACGTAATTATGCGATATTTATGGGAGATACATTAAATAGATTCACTTTCCTATATGAATGCGATACTGTAACACTTAACAGGTTCAATATCGCTTGATATTGTGGCCCACATTTCAATCTTCCTTCCATTAAGTACATTCTAGTTATTTTATGTAAAATTAATCATGATCGTGAAATGATCCGTAATTATCATGCAGGTATAAAAGCAAATTTCCATATCCATGTTTTCATTATTCATGATCTACACGGGCTGAACGTAAAGTCACATGAAAATAGTCCGGCACTTAAACGTGTTAATTGAATTTTTTAAGCGACGTATACCTTGCGTGTGCTCCAAATTGCAAAAAAAAAAAGAAAAGGGAGAAAAAATCCAAAAGACTCGTATCGACAATAAATTTACGCGAAAAAGTTCGAATTTCATGCATTTTCGATGCATTACGATAACTTATCTTCCTTTCGAAAATGTAATTATAAATTATTTTACATCTATCCAAACGCATTTTGTATTTATCATACGTGTAATGTATCACAGGCTGAGCCAACTTTAATTAACTGATAACGATATAACGACAAGTCATCCCGTCTTTATCAATATTACACTTTAATCGTTGAATTCCTTTATCTTTTCTCGTTCAATCATTCCACATCTCGAATCATCTTATTAAGATCCTTAATAATCTTCTATGATTTTCTTATCGATTTCTTCAAATACGTCACCCTGTATAATTCAAAACTACGCGACGTTTCTCCTTTCGCACTCGAATCTCACGTCACTAGCGGTTCCGCAATAACGCGTTCAACTTACCGAGCATATAAATACTTATAAATTAGTTTATTTATTACAGCGTCGCTTATTATTCGCGAAGGTTAATGAAGATCACCTCGTATGATCGTACATCGAAATTTGCATAAGGGCATTTATCAACGTAAAGTAACGAACCCGAAGCTATCGGCACGATTCACGTATTTTCGTTTTTCATACGTTCCGCCAGGGAAGGTTGAAACGAATGAGAGAAAGATAGAGAGTAGGAGAAGGACAGACAGACAAAAAGAGAAAGAGAAAGAGAGAGAGAGAGAGAGAGAGAGAGAGAGAGAGAGAGAGAGATTTAGACAGACGGAGAGAAAGAGAGAGAAAGAAAGAGAGAGAGGAGTATACGCCCACTTGATTCTCCCTGGACCCGGATGTTGCGATTCTCGAATTTCATTCTATCTTCTTCCCTTTCTCCTCTTCTTCTCCCTCTCTTTTCCTCCCCCTTCTCCTCCTCTTCAACCTCATCCTCATCCCCATCCTCCTCTTTCTCTCTAAAACACGCACACACGTATACTGGCTTAGCTAGACCCCTTCGTCGCTCGAAAGCGTTTTGGCGAAATTGCTGTCGGCGGCCAAAGAGAACCTTCCACCTTGATGCTTCTACTAGAATCCGCTCTGTAACTAGGATTTCAGATCCGTAAGCACGTCTCTCATTCTCTCTCTCTCTCTCTCTCTCTCTCTTTCTCTCTCTCTTTCTCTCTCTCTCTCTCTCTCTCTTTCTCTCTCTCTTTCTCTCTCTCTCTTTCTCTCTCTCTCTCTCTCTTTTCTCTTCACGAAAGTTTGCTTCGATACACGTAATCCCATCGAACTCTTTCGTTTCGATAAGATTTTTCAGTCGCGATAAGAGACACCCTTCGGCGACTCTCGATGTTCGATCGTCTTCTCGAGTGACTGAGAGAAATTTCAAAATCGAACGTACAATTTTGCTTTTTAGAATGTTCTTTTCAATGATCTTATATTTTTATCTCTTCCTTCTTTTTTCCCTTTTTTTTTTTAATATATATATATATATATATATATATATATATATATATATATAAGTAATCATAAGAACGATAAATAGCATAGCATGGCCTAATCGATCTTGTTTCGTATAATTTATTCGATATGTATGTAGATAAATAAATCGTACAAAAATAGAAAACGAGATAAGAAAGTAAATCGATTATCGCGTTAAGTAATTGGTCTTGTAAAAAGATGAAATAGATAGTGTAAGGCGTTAAAGTGGATAGTTATCGTATTTATTAATAATATAAAATGAAGAAAAGAAAGAAAGAAAGAATTATAAAATAAGGAGATAAAATAGGTATATTTAAACGAATTTTATGATTCGATTCTATTCGACGCGTCGTATAAACGACGAATATCTTTGAACGGTAGCTTAAACGGAAGATATTCGTGCGCATACGAGAGCAATATCAAAAAGCAATGAGATTCGGAATTGGAGTAGAATGCATTCGATTGGTGCTGATCTCCTACGGATGAAATCGATATTCAATAAGGACGTTCGGTCTTCGTCGATTCTGCTCGATTTGATTTTAGATTATCCTACATGGATAGATACCATGCGATGATAGTTGCGTGTGAAATAAGATAAAGAAATCGAACGAAATTAAACGATAAATTTTTTAACTAAAATATACGTATAAGTACTTATATATATATGTGTGTGTGTGTGTGTGCGTGCGCTCGCGTGTGTGTAAAAAATTTTTATCAATTTATTAAAAATCAATTAAGGAAAAATTAATGATTAATCTTAAATCGCTCAATTCGATGGAAAATTTCGTTGAATTTCGTTTTGAGAAGAATAAGATTCCATTCAAGTAGGAAATTTTTTTTGGAATCTAATAAACGTACTACGAGAACAAACGAACGAACCACCAAGCAAGAATCAAAAGCAATGGCCGGAATACCACGCTTAAGTAAAATAGCAAGGGGAAAAGTGGAGGTAGAATTCCGTTGTCTCGAAATTGCTAGCGTTGGGCAAAAAGAGGGAAGCTACCATGATGGTGGCAGAGACCCGCCCTGTTGCTTGAATTCGAGATGCACGAACGAGATACCCCTTCTAACGGCAAACTGCACGAGATCTTTTTTCTCTCTTTTTCTACGTGGACATCATTGAAAATCTTATACGAGTATATTTTCTTTGTCTCTGATTTTTTTCTGATAATTTATCTTTTCTCCTTTTTTCTCTTTCCTTTCCTTTCCTTTTTTTTTTTTTTTTTTTTTTTTGATATCTGAAAATATTTCTCGATGATAACTTCGTCGAAATTAGAAAGAATTATCTAATACGAAACGGATTTATATGCAGGATTTGTATCTTTGATAAGAACGTTTTTATATGTTTTAGAAAAATTATCTTATGGGTAATTCTATGTTGGAATTAATCACAAAATTTAATCTACTTTCTAAACAGTAAATAATGATACTAATGAAAACGAAAAGTTTTGTGGATTAAAGCAAAATAACAAATACGAATGCGTTTCATGGATTAAAGCTAAATGTAGGAATGGTTGTACCCGGTCTAACCAGTAGCCCGGAACGGAGACTGCGTTCTCTCTTTCTTTCTTTCTCTCTCTCTCTCTCTCTCTCTCTCTCTCTCCCTCCCTCTCCTATCTATCTATCTCTTTCTCTTTCTCATACTTTCTCGAGTGGGTGGACAAGGGAACGAGAATGCGTGAAAAGATGGCCGCTCCCATCGTGCGTATGGGTGGACCTTTTGAGTGTGTGATCGCCGGCTGCCACGTTTAGGACGCCCTTTAGGGTCAAAGAGTGGAATGGCGTCTGACGAATAGAAATTCAACGCTCCTATACCTACCTACTAATACTTTCTATCTACTTACTATATTTTATCAATATTATTGTCACTAAATACGTTTTAAGATTTATTTGAAAGTTCCATTATGATAACTTTTTCAAGATGGAAATTTACATCACTGGATGGAGTCAATTACGACTATTTATCTTATGCCTAATTAATGACGAAGTTAGTTTTATTCTGTTATTACAAACTTATCTTATTATTAATTAATGACGAAGTTTGTTTTACTGTGTTGTTACAAAAAAAAAAGAAGAAAGAAACACGTTTTTATCATTAGACCATTCCAAGTATAAAATGTTGAAGTTTAATATGCCGTTAAATTTTTTATGGTATGATGTAACATTTACGATTCTTTTTTTTTTTTTTTTTTTTTTTTTTTTTTTTTTTTTTTTTTTTTTTTTTTTAGTAAATTTCAATCGAATAGTAATTGATAATTTTTCAGTATGAAAGTTCATATATTTGTTTGCCAGTTTATATGGAATTTATTGAAGGAGGATACTTATTACAATTCGCGAAATAAAATTAATTCTGTTTGTGAATGAGTAATAAGAAAGAAAAAAAAATTATTTAGAAATGATCGACTAGCTGAATTCATATTAAATCGTATTCTTTGATGGTACGAAGAAAAAAATTACTCAGTTATGGATATATCCAATTTAATCTCACTAAACGTGCGATACCAAATATTATACATCGTTATTTCGTAAAAGTGACGATAAAATATCCGAGCGTTCACAAATCACATGATTTAATTAAAATAAATAAAGTTTCTTAGGGTACTCGCGTCGATCGGGAAAACTGGCGAATCAAAATGAGCATTTCTATTTTCTTTTTCTTTTTTTAAGAAAATAAAAAACACAGGATTAGATCGTGATTTACCAAGTTATTTTTTCTTTTTAATTTCAACGAATTAATAAACCACGAAAGAAATATAGCTTTTATCCGTTTGTGCAACGAACCGTAACAATACTTGCATTAAATAGCTATGAAAACCGTTAGCAATAATTTACCTATTCTCGAAGGAAAAAAAAAAAGAAAGAAAAGAAAAAACGCGAGTCGATACGGCGGCTCTCGTTCTCGCAGCTTTTCGCTAATTGTCGTTAATCCGTAAATATTGGATTGCTTTTGGAAAGTTCGAACGTTCCCTCGGCATATATAGCGAACTTCGTTAAGAGTTGTTTTCGCTTGGGTATTCACGAAGAGACGAAACGATTGAAACAGAAAAAAGTAAAAGAAAAATAATTTACATTTTTACTATGAAGACATTATTTTCTAATTGTATAAAAAATATTCCTCGAGCGTACAAAAATTGAAAAGGAAAAAAGAAAAGAAAGAAAAGAAAAGAAAATATAGTATCTATGAATACAATATATGTGTATATCTATATATTTGAAGAATATTTGTCATTTAAGAAAAACTAATTGGACGTCTCTAGCACTTTTAATATTAATTATCAATGAACGTTTAAAAAATCCTACGGTAAAGTAATTAAATAAATTGATCTCTATTACTTTTTAAGAAAAACGCCTTTTTTTTTCTTTTTTTTTTTTTGCGTTAATTTTCTTTTCCTGCGAGATAAGACTACTTTCCTCACGTGAATCACATAAGTATTATTTACACACGAACGCAAGCGCACATATTAACGTATACGTACGAGTCGCGTGGACGATAGTCTTTAAGAAAAATGGCGGGACAAGGAAGGACCGAAGAGATAAGAAAGGTGATTCGAATTCGAAGGAGCATCGTTTTCGAATTCGATCCAATTGTTTAGCGCGATCTCGCGAGAGTCACGTATCCGTTCGCGTAAAATGCGAGCGTCTTGTAAAGGGAGCCACGCCTCACGTAAATCGAAGACGCCGTCGGAAGACGACGCCACGTTCAACCCGTTTCGATCTTCTTCGTGTCTCTCCTTCGAGTGTTGAACGTTCTTTCTTTCTTTCTTTCTTTCTTTCTTTCTTTCTTTCTCTCTCTCTCTCTTCTCTCTCTCTCTCTCTCTCTCTCTCTCTCTATCTTTTTCTCTCTCCTACTCGCGCGCTCTCCACGCACGCTCGTGCACCTTTCTAAACACGATAAGAATTATGGCTACTCGCGCACCAACCTTCGATTTTCTCGCTCTTTTTATTTTATCCAAAAGAGTTTCTCCTTCTTTCTCTTTCGTCGATTCTCGAAGTCTCGAGTCGAACGGGGAACACATCGATGGCACTTGTTCGCGAACTTGCGAGTAAGAAGACGGCGAATGTCTGTGGTGATGCGCGATACGCACGCACGCACACGTATGCACACGCATATGCACATATATATATATACACACACATACACACACACACACACGTACGTACACACAGCCATACTTACTCACATATACACACACGTTTTCGTGGACATTCGCGGCGCGAAATTCAACTTTCGAATCTGCGTTGATCCATGACGTGCTACGTAGACAAACTTCGGAGATGGAATGACAGAAGCGCGGCGACAGGGCATACACACACAAACGCACACTGAATAAGAGAGAGAGAAAGAGAGAGAGAGAGAGAGAGATAGTGAGAGAAAGAGAGAGAGAGAGAGAGAGAGAGACAGGCTTGTCATGTCGTCGTCTGAGAGTAACGAAGACACACCGATGCGAGCGTGTGGAAACAAGACGGAGACGAACGAGCGAGCGAGCGAGTGAACGAACGAACGAACGAACGAACGAACGAACTATGGGGGGACATTAGAGTCAAGGTCCGGCTCTCGAGGAGGGCTGATTACCCCTTTACGACGAGCCAAGGACAACCCACGCGGAGGCTTCTGTCATTTCGGCAGTTACGACGCAACGCGGCTTGCGCCCAAGCCATAAAAACTCCTAGCTAGATGTTCTCTCCTTTTCTTTCTTTTTATCTTCCTCTTTCCATCCTTCCTTTCTTCCTTCTTTCCTTCCTTCCTTCCTCCCTTCCTCCCTTCCACCCTTCTTACGCTCTCAATGTCTTCGTTTTTTTCTTTCCTTCTATTTTTTTCCTTTACTCTCTTCTTTCTTCTTTCTTTTTCTTTTCTTTTTTTTTCTTGTCATTTTACTCCTTCAACTTCTCCTTTTCGTTGATCGCTACCTGAACGAGACGAGAAAAAAAGGGTGTCGCATGATCTTGAATACAGGGACAAGCAGTTAACTGCTTCGAAAGATCCACCGAGCTGGATCGTTGCTATGTTGTATGCGGAAGGAAGGGTTGCCATTTGCCACGGTGGTGTCCCGACTGTTTTTCTTTTTTTTTTTTTCTTTCCTTTTTTATGTATGTTCTTTTTCTTTTTTTATTATTTTTTCGTCCCTTTTATCTTTTCTCCGCTTAAGTGCAACGACCTTGACGCTTTTCCTTCTCGTACTGCGAGAAAAGAACGCGATGCAATCCTTTCTTTGATTCTTTTTTTCCTTATTTCTTTTCCTTCGTCTTGCCTCATAAACCACGACCTTGGACATACCAAGCGTTTTTTTCTTTCTTCCTTTTTTCTTTTCTTTTTTTCTTTCTTTTTTTTTGGAAAATTGCGAACGGATAACCATCTCTTCGAAGATTTGATGCAAGTTTAAGAAGACTCATAGTCGAGATAATTTTGTTAACTCCATCTCTCTCTCTCTCTCTCTCTCTCTCTCTCGTCGTTTGATCGTTCCATCTTGTTGCGTTCGTCGAATTTCCATCTACAAGTTCATGCCATATTGTAGATAGATATAGCGAGTTCTCGTATCCCCTTTATAGCTTTTGGAATATCGTAAAACGTTATTGGACTTGAAAGTTCTCGATTAGAAATTTCATTCTCCAGTCCTTAAAGCGTTAAATTATATTTTGAAAAATCGATTCTATCGAAGAAATTTTCAACCAATTAATAAGACGGGAGTAAATGAAAAAGTTCGAGTAGGTGAAATACTTTTTAACAAAATAGATACACGTATCTATCGTAGAAAAAAACTTTTATAACGAACATCGTATCTTCCTCGAAATGAGTTTTCCGTCGGACATTGACCTTCGCTCGATCGACATTTTCATTTAATTCCTTTCGTTATTTTTTTTAACAAAAAAATGGATCGTCATATATCGACAATGTTTAAAGAACGCGTGCATGATTATCGATGTAGAAGGACAGAAGTATTAATATTTCACAGCACGCTACCTCGAACTCTTCTAAACTCTTTGGAACAAGTTATAATATCGACGTTGCTCAAGAAAAACGTTTCCATGGAGGCCCAACGTAAGTTTATACCGTTTCCAAATTTTGCGCTGACTTTTCTACTGAACCGACCACCCGTCTTCTTTAATGCCGATACGAAAACTTTTCTACGAGTTTTACCAGTTCGCCCAGCTTATATCAGAGGTTAGCTATAGTAGCTATATTAACTCAGCCTTTAATTATTAACTTAGTAGAATTTTCTTCAAATTTTCTCAAGGTACTCTGGGTCTTTACAGAATTTAATATCGTAACTTTATAAATCTTATTACAACTTACTTGTTACAATGTTAGGACAAATCGATCGTACTTGTTGTTTCTAATCAAATTCGAAGTCTACTTTGTGATCGAGTTGTCTTAAATTTCTATTTTCCAAAGATACGACGAAATACATCGAAAGTTAGCTCGAATTTTTTTTAACCGAGAACAAGTGGTTGGCCTTGAAGAACTTTAATACGCTTCTAGATAAGAGCAATAAAGATTTTATGGTTTTCCCAAAAAGTTCATTCAGGGTCAACCCGGTAAGGGTTGTCCCTATTATAACAAGGCTAACTGCACCTTCTCCAAATCAGCTGTATCCTTTAACTTTTTACCTGACGGGAAAAAAAAGGAAAGAAGGGGGTAGAACGATGTCTAAGATTCAGTTTACGTAGAAGCGAGCGTAGCGAAAGGAAGCGACTGGCTAGTTGCTCGACGTCGTGATAGTTTTTTTTAACTCGATATATCCCATAGAAAAAAAAAAAAAAAACATGGAACTGGAGAAAAAAAGAGCAGAAAAAGAAAAGAAAAAAAAAAAAACTTTCATATTCAAATTGTGCGCTGACGAAAGGTATTTATAATTATTCATACATTTTATACGCATCTCCTGACTCCCAATGTATCAAATTCTTTAATCATAATAATTATCAAATCTTTAAATAATACAACGTAGGTATATCGAAAGTCTTTGCGTTCGTTGCATTCGCGTAATATTATCGAAAAAAAAAAAGTAAAAAAATAAAATACACTTTCATCCTACGGCATCGATGCGTTCGTTCAAAACTCTAGATATTTAAGAGCGAAGTATCAGCGGCCGTCGCTTCGAGTCGTGCGACGAAATCGTTGTCTCGTATAAAAAAGAAAACCAAAAAGAGAAACAACGAAAAAAGAATAAGTAAAGAAAGGAAAATATCAGGAGTGACGAGGTAAAAGCGAGGAACAAAGTTTCGTGTTATCGTCGTTATTTATTCTTCGAGAGCGTACGCAACGTAAGTTAGATTTTTCTTCGATGGTGTTATTACGAGAATCGAGATGTGTCGGGCGGGCTTTCGTTTCTTCAAAACCGCGTGGTTTCTCAAATTTTTTCGTGCAACACACATACCTATCTACTTAGTTTAAACGGAGGTGACTCGAACGATCTCCGTTTTGCGGAATGATTTATGTTCGGTTGATGGTTTGTGTGTGCAGTTGGTGGTTTTATGCGAGCGTTTTAAATGGGAGATAAACATAAAGAGGCCTTTTATGGCACCATCAAATAAACAACTTGACTCCTCCTTCTGCTTTCCTTCTCTTCTTCGACTCGTCGTACTTCGACGCTTCGGTTCGTCATGTGTCTTTTCTCGGTCACGTCGAATCCTTCTGAGATTTCCGTCGAATCGTTTTCTCGGTCTATCTCTCTTTCTCTTATTCTCTGGCACTTGTCAGTACGCCTGTAGCTTAAATTTATACGCGAACAGACAGAAAGCCGTGCCACCAAAATGTTCTCTCTCTTTTTCTCTTTCTCTTTCTCTTTCTCTCTCTCTCTCTCTCTCTGTCTCTCTATCTCTCTCTCTTTTTTCCTTTAAAATGATCTAGATGAAAAGTCTTGTCCGCTTGATTCTTCTCTTCGAGTTTGTATCCGAATATTTTCTTTTTATCTCGCTTAACTAGAGATTCCGAGTATTCATATCTTCTTCTTCTTCTTCTTCTTCTTCTTCTTCTTCTTCTTCTTTTTCTTCCTTTTTTTTCTTTTCTTTCTTATGTTTTTTCTGTTTTTTTTTTTTTTTTTCGTTGAAAAATATTCACTCGTTCGATTATAAGTTTCTAGAGAAAGATTTCGTATATTTATTTATTTATTTTTAAAATAGCTTTTTATACGTTTTTCTCGATCTTTCGAGATACGTGAAATAATCGATAAAAGCTAAGCGATAGAATACACGTATATGGCGTCGCGTATTCGTAATCGTTATCTCGTTGTTGAATGGCCTACGTGATGCTCAATGTCGGATCATTTAAGACGCACGCGTTTATTGCCATGGTAAATGATGTGTTCCTCATGGCAATGGCTCTTAGCCTATAAAAGACGAAGGGCCGTTCACCGAGTCAATTGATATCCTACTATCACCTCTTACTGCATTTTATTGCATTTCTCTGCTTCTCAAATCAGCTGCATCCTTTTCAATGTTCATTAAGAACAAATGTTCTTTTAAGAAAATCTATGCAAATGTAAGGTAAACGTAGAAACGAATTCCATTACAGTTTAACTATAAATTATGATATATATATATATATATATATATATATATATATATATATGTATGGATGTATGTACGTATGCGAAGGTTAGGACGTTACTTAGTTTAGACGAAGATAACTCAAATTTCATTTAATCACAATCATAGAACTTAATACGATTTTTCAATTATTGTCTAACTAAATATAAAGATCTGAAGTATTCATTGATCCTACAATTTTATCCGTAATAATAATCACCGTCGCTTAACGAACTGTCCCTTCTCCTTGCCCGGAAAACACAAACATTTCTACTTACGTAGACCTAAGTAGTCCTACTTTTAAACGAATTTGAAAAATGTTTCACGCGGCACGAAGAATAAAGAAAAAAGAAACGAACCGACGATCGTCGTCGCTGAGAGACGAAAGTGAGTTAACAGAAGTTTACTAAATTCCTCGCTTGACGAACGAGGAAAGACGAAAGAGTAAGAGAGAGAGACACTTTTTGAGTAGACGAAAAAAATCTAACGAATTCGTCGCATTCCTTCGAACGAAAACTAAGACGGACGACATAAAAAAAGAAACATGTAAATAAAGACATAAGAGATGGAGGATAATAAAATCAGACGCACATAACATAGAGGAAGAGAGAAAGAGAGAGAGAGAGAGAGAGAGAGAGAGAGAGAGAGAGAGAGAGAGAGAGAACGAAAGAAAAAAGAAAACTGCATGCAAACAGAAGGAGAAAGAGAGAGAGAGAAAGAAAGAAAAAAAAAGATGCGAATTAAAAGTAACATTAATGAGTACTCACCGCGTCTTTGTAAAATGCGATTATTGATGGACCTTTTCGACGATGGCTGGGGCTGCTGCATCGTCCAAATAAATAGAAAGAGAGAGATAGAGAGAGAGAGAAAGAATGAGAGAGAAAGAGAGAGAAAGAGAGAGTGAGAGAGAGAGAGAGAGAGAGAGAGAGAGAGAGAAAGAAAGAGCGAGAAAGAGAGATAGAGAGAGAAAGAGAGATAGAGAGAGAGAGAAAGAGAAAGAGAGAGGGCAAGCACGCACACGGAGGCTACCGGAGGGCGGCCATGACAGGCGCGGAATTCCGGCGTCGCGACGCTCTTCCGCGACGCTCGCTCGCCACGCGGCTCGAGTATCGACCATCGACGCCGACGACGACGGCGTCCTCAGCTTAGAGCGACGTCGCCGTCGAAAGGACCGTCGTGTTGGAGGGGGAAGGAGGGAGCTCTGCCCACCACGCCCAACCCCCAGCGACCGATCTCCTACCCCTATTTTCAACCCCCTTTCTAGAAACGCCGTCGACCCACCGACATTATCATATATCTCCTTTTCTATCTCTTTTCTATTTCCTTTTTTTACTTTTCTTTGTTTCTTTGTTTCTTTCTCTCTTTCTTTCTTTGTTTCTTTCTTTTTTTCTTTTTTCTTTTTTCTTTTTTCTTTCTGTCTTCTCTTTCTACTTTCTATTTTTCTTTCTTTGTCGCGCACTTCCAGCCGATACGCAGTGACTATTTTATTACGACAGAGATTAAAAAGTAACGTTCGATCCCAAGAACAGAAGTGCTATTCTTCAATTATGTAACCTGGCATTTTAACCCCTGGAATTTTTTCCATCCGAATATTTTCTCGAAAATATAAAAAGCTTGTCGTCGATTTCGAAACGATATTGTTTTCCTTTTAATCGTCGAATATATAATAAAACTTGGATACTGTCCCCTCTCTGTAGTTTACTATTGTTTTTTTGTATAGATATATCTGTGAAAGTATTTACTTGGTTATAATTATAATTGAAATTAAAATTAAAAGGACATCTCATACCTAAGTATTTTTTTTTCTCTCATTTGGAAGAAAACAGAAGACAATGGTCGATCTTCCAAAGTACGTAATATCTAGACACAGCTAAATTGAAAGTTTATCAGAGATCCTTGAAAACGAGCATCGTCTTTTCTGAGTCGGCGAAAGAGATTGTACTTAGGTAGTACATAGTTTGACTCGAAAGCGGTTATAGTAAATTCGATAATAAACCTTCGTGTAAGAAGATAAGTTCCTCAAAGGTATGTAGAATCTGGTTGTAAGATAAGGTGCGCGGGCGCTCGCGTGCTCGCGCGCACGAATATTTAGTATAAATGTAAGTAATATCGCGAAACGAAAACCGAAGGTATGTATCGCCTCTTTTACAAACCGAATACACGGATTTGTGATATTCCAATGATAATTGAGCTTGGGTTTCTTATCTTTCCTTATTTATCACTCTCGGTTAGGAATTAACGCGAAAGATTAAACAAGATTACGAAGATAAGTACTTACTTAACTTGGGTATTAAATTTAGATTGCATTATCGTACTTACACATATGTAGGAGCGAACAACCCACGTCGTTCCATTTTCATCCATGAAATCGAATCATTTGGACATCTTACCTTATCCACAACCTTCCTTAACCCTCTCCTCTTTACTCTATATCTATAGTTTACTCATCGAAATCCAATTTTATAACCTTGACTCCCCTCTACAGAAAATCGTTAAAATTGCGGCCAATCTATTAGATCTATCTAATAGATTTGATCGACAACGAAACCTACGTATCCTTTTTACAACGGATATATCTACATCGATGGATTAAAACGATCTAACGATTTTTTCTATCGGTATATTTGATACTTCTGCATTCGTCACGCTATTTAAGTATTTACTTACGTAGAACGTTAATTATTCTGCTTTCGTATTTTCGCATGTTTGATATGTGTTGGAAAGTGCGTAAACCTGTCTGCGTGATTTTCGATGCTCCTGCGAATATATAGATATAGAAAAAAAAAAAGAAGAAAATAAAAATGTTAGCTAGGTATAGGAACGAATTGCGAATTGCATTAGATTATGGATTCGACTTACGCATAGGTATAAAGACGATCGGAATTCGAAATGGCGATACCACGCTGTCAGAGTTCGAAGATACCTGCTACCTACGTTCGAGGAGGACTCGTGAATGAAGCACGACCTTGCCGGTATGTCTCACTCGGCTGTTTTCGTTGTCCACGCCTCTTTCTTTTCTTCTTCTTTTTTTTTTCTTTTTCTTTTTATTTTCTTTGTTTCAACTATGGCCATGTGCGCGTAACCATGTGCTCGTCCAAATGTGTATACGAGATCGATCCATTGTCCATCGTATGACTTCCATCGACCTCGCCGCGAAAAGCTTTCCTTACTAGGCTAGAGAAGAAGAGAGAGAAAGAGAGAGAGAGAGAGAGAGAGAGAGAGAGAGAGAGAGAGAGAGAGAGAGACAAACAGACTGAAAGACAGAGTACACGTCATTGTCGTTTTATGACGCAAGGCCATAGAATCGAGAGCGATCATCCTTTGGAGCAACATCGTAAATTCTACAGTGGTTCTCAACCTTATCGATCTTTTTCATATCTTTCACTCTTACTACTATTTTATTACCCACGTACGATATGCCATCGAAGCATGGAAATCGAATAAACATTTTATTTTTTATTTACTACGGTCTTTAATCCGACATCGAGAATCTCTCGATACCAATTATATTAATCTCATGTTTGGTCTGACTCTACTATTATGCAATAATAAAACTATTAAAAGTAATTTTATCTTCGGATACATTGGTCTTGTGAACTTTGACATTCAGTTTAAAATAGTCGTAAAGTTTGAAATATTGATAGAAATTTAATGGATATATTAAATTGTCGCACAAACATTACATTACATTATATATGTATATATATATATATATATATATATATATATATATATATATATACGTTCTAATTTAATTTAATAACGAATTATTATCACGAAATTAGTAACGTTATGTCGTTTCAATGACAAGTCAGTATAAAATAGTGAGAGAGAGAGAGAGAGAGAGAGAGACAAAAAATGAATGAATGAATGAATGAATGAACGAACGAACGAACGAATCGTTGGAAGGAAAGCAATATAAGCGAATGGAGGCGTTGGGGCGTGTCGTAATGCGCGAACCCGGTAAAGCTTCGATGTGCTTCGATGTTATATCGTCTTCAAAACCGTAAGGAAAATGAAAAGGCAACGATTCGCCTTGAACTTGGTCGATCGTATGTAATAGCTGTTCTGTTATCGATCGAATCCTGCGATAAAAAGAGAGAGAGAGAGAGAGAGAGAGAGAGAAAGAGACTTTATCCGTTCTCGTTCAAACCACCAACGTTGAACGAATTCATTCATCAATGAAAAAGAAAATGTAAAATGTAATAAAAATTTCACCGAGGCGAGTCGATTATAAAGAGAATTATAATACGTTACTTCCGTCCTTACTTCAAGTACTAACATCGTAGCTCTTTGCATAATTTTAATTTAGTTTTACGAGGAGGAACGGGACTACTAGCTAACTCGAAACTTTCAACTTTGTCTATCTAGCCTGTGTGACCTAGCTACAAGGATACCCATGTTGAATCTCGATGGTGATTGGATATCTCAAACACTCGTTTTTCATTTTTTTCTATGTCTCCTTTTATTTGGTTATTTTTTTAATTCTTCTTTTCTTTTCTTTTTTTTTTCTTTCTTATTTAAATATACAAAGTAAGGAAGCAAGTACTAGACGAAGAATATAATTTTTCATGTACGAATAACGTGAAGATAATCATTGTGAAATGTAAGTAACAATTTTCTGAACAATACAAACGTAACTAGGATAATTCTTTGGTTTGACAGATAGAAATGATATATCGTTGGCCTCGTCCTAGGAAATACGTTTTCTAACGCGAAGAGACAAATCGATCGGTATTTTATGACCGTTCTCAAAGCATAACGTAACTTAGCGTAACGTATAGAGAAATGTAATGTTATAACCGCGTAAAGTTGTGAATACTTTGGTTAAATGACTCATCCGGGAGTATAATAGCGGAACGATTAACAAACAATTAAAATGGAAATACGTTTGGAAAGGACTATCTAACGTTATATGGAAGTGCAACGATATTGAGCGTTATTCTTCTTAGTACCATACTTATAACACGTTCGTCGTAACTCGTTTTCTATTCTATGTCCTCCTACGTCGTATATCCTTCTCTATTGACATTCCTTTCTTATGAGAACGCACACCACGATTTCTGGGACTTCCGCGAGCATTCCTATCACGTCACGATAATAGCGGCTTGCATTCGACATGAAATCGAAACGGCGATGGTGGCAGGATGTAGCTGAGACGAGTTGACGACAACTAGACACCACGTTCCATCTTCCTTTTCGGAGACTTTCATACTGGGTGCTCGATTATTTCCGATCACTAAAAAAAAACTTTCTCCTCCCGTCGAAGGACTACTCCTCGAAAATCTTTCGAATCATTTTATGAATATCTATCAAATATTTCCTTCGCGAAGAAATTTCTCGAGATACGATTGAACGTAAAAGATGTTAAAAGGAAAAAAAAAAAAAAAAGAAAAGAAAACATAGAGAGAAAGAGAGAAAAAAAAATACAATAATTGCGAGCATAAACGATTTTTTCTTAAATCGACAAATTCGTCATTTTTTAATATTTCTCAAGATTACTCGTAATATCTAAGTAAATTTGTGTCTCTTATCGTTACTGAACATAATGTAATATGATTATAGGAAAAAATATAGAATTTAAATAAATAAGAATACAGATAAAGAAAAGAAAGAGAAAGAGAGAGAAAGAAAGAGAGAACGAAAGCAGAAAGAGGATAACATGGCCTAGCCAACGAGATTCGTACATTCCTCGAAGAACTCGAGACGGCAAGCGATCGGAGACGGTGCAAACGACCCTCCAAGGCCAACCGCTAGCAACCCTTCTATGGATCCAAGCAACTGCTCTCCACTTTACCTTATGTCACCCTGGCGGAGTAACTATTATGACCTACGTCGTGACTATTCTCAACACAGATAATTGAGTTCGTAAGGCAATCTTTTTCTCGTTAAATCGTTTCTTAATTCGAAGTGCGTCGATAAAAAAAAAAAAAAAAAAATAAAAAAATAAAAAGAAAGAAACGAAAATATTCAATCCTAATAATTAGCAAATCGATTCGTGATACTTATACTTCGTTTAGATTTTTCTTCTATAGGATTATCTTTATGAAATTGCGTTTAGTAAGTTTCTTATTAATCAAGAATGTCATAAAGAGAATGATTAAATGTAAAAAAAAAAAGAAAAAGAAAAAAAAGAAAAAAGAAAACATTCCAGTGTATACTTATATGGTAACTTATCTATTAATTCACTAATCATGTATTTTGAATATTAACGAGCATGCTAAATAAGATACAATAGGACAGATAGTGCTAAAATATGCCAGGCTAAAACGAATAATGGAAAAGAAAAGAAAAAAGAAAACAAAGAGTTCCGGAGGTCATTATCGAAGAAACGGACTGCAATAAAGATGTGCTAATTAGTACGTAAACGCATAGGAACGTTTGCATAAGTAGATTACTTTTATGAGTAGCATAATTCTGGTTTTATTAAACCGTCAACGTAAGTAAGTACGTATACCGTCACGAATAGTCGACGAGAGAAACGTTCTCGAGGAAGTAATAGCTTTATCAAAAACCGATCGACAAAAAGTTTCACGTGTATCTCCTACGAATGGTCCTTAATTTAATATGAGAAATTAATGGAACCGTTCAGAAATACATTCTATAAGTCTTTTTTAACGTAAAGATTTTTTTAGTCCTCCTTTTTTTTCTTTTCTTTTCTTTTCTTTTCTATTTTTTTCTTTCTTTCTCTTTTTCTTCTTTCAAAATCAAACAAGCGTTATTTCTAAAGAACATGAAAATCCAGACATTTTACATAAATAAATTACTTCGGAATGGCTACTATAATTTGAAATTTATCAAACTGCTTGTAGTCTCTGGATATTATTTTGAAGGAAAACAAAAAAAAAAAAGAAAAAGAAAAGAAAAGAAATCTAATCGTTCCTCGTAAACGATCGAACAATGTATTCGACCTAAATGATTTTTTCATTCTTTCTTTTTTCTTTTTTGAAAGAGATAAGGTTTAAGTTTTCCTTTTTCTTTTCTTTTCTTTTTTTAATTTTACTTCCAAATTCATCCATTTGGTTTATTCTGTTTTTTTTTTTTTTTTTCATGGCACTACGAGCTTCCCTTTCGTTAGACCAAGCTCCAACCAACGATCAATGATTCTGACTTTCAAGCGGCTACATTTTTTTTTTTTTTTTCTTTCTTTCTTTCCTTCTTTTCTCCATGGCGAGACACTGACTCGTAAGCACTTTTATTAAGTAATTAAAGTTTTATGCCGCTCGTTGTCCTCGTCGTTTCATGACGTCGCACTGTCCACGGAAGCCGGCTACCGTCGGAATAGTTTCTGCATTGTTGAGCGAGCATGGACCGCAAGGCACGCGTTTTAACTGAACGTCACGAGATGTCCCGAGCGGCGTTTGTGTTTCTTTCAAAGAGAAGAGTTTCGTTACATGTATTCCCTGTATATTCAACGATACATATTCTTACAATACCAAAGCGATAAACCATAGCATTTATCTCGAAGGATTTTTCGTATATAAGCGTATATAATATATTATATTATTTCATACATGTGTGTATATATATGTATGCATATAATTTGTAAATATAATGAATATATATATATATATATATATATATATATATATATATATGTATATGTATGTATAATTTTAATGTGTAATTTTATACTTAAATTCGTATAGTTCTCATAAATATGCATATTGTAAAAAGAAATTTCATAGATTCTATTACACGATTCATTAGACTTATAGACAAGTATTAAGTATTATTATTTACGAAAAATAAGTATTTTTTTTTTTTAGATAATTTATAAACGAGCATGTATTTGGTATAAATTTTAGTTTTTATGATATAATATAAATGCGTGTTCATTATTAGGATTATTCAAATGTAACATAAAACATAATGTATAAAATGTTTCCCAAAAATTAATAGAGCGTTTAAAGTACTTTCGCGTTTTTTTACTTGTTTCTTTTTTTCTTTCTCTCTTTCTTTTCTTTACTTTCTTTCTTTCTTTTCTTTTTTTGCCAATTTTAGATAGCATAGATCGCTGCCCCCTCAAATGATAGTTTTGTTACTCGTAAATCTACGCTCTAAGCAAATTTCATTTTTGACTGAGGCACTTTACAAGCAATTAAATTGATTCAATGCTACATAAAGATTCATTCCTTGCGATACTTCTTCTTTTTGATTAACGGTCAAGCCAAGAACAGAAACGTGTATATACCTATCTATGTAATAACACACACACACACACACACACACACACACACACACACACACACATACATATACATATACATATACACGCAAGTACGTAACGCGGGGTATAGGAATCGTTTAACGATAATAGACAAAATTAAAAACGTCGTTGCTCTTATAGGAACGCTTGCAGAGAAGCGGACACCTTTATGGCTTCTTGACATTTACTACCAACAATAAGTGTTCTCGTGCGGATGCGAGAACGATGATCGGTTATATTTATATCCATGAAATAGTCGGTGCTACTTGTTAGAAGTCGATGCATTTTAAAGGTGAAAAAACGTATAAATACGAAAAAGAAAATTTCAATGTTAATTATCATCTCCTTACACCTGTACGTAGTTAAAGCAACGTACTCGTGGGATATAAACGTAAATAGAAGTGCATTAATTAATCACTTTTGAAATTCATTCAGCTTATATGACTGTACCTATGTAATTCATATCTAACGATCTAAGCAGATATTATCTAAAACCCTGATATTTCACGGGTACGATCGCATGACTTAAATCAAATCAAAATCATGATCGCTCTGGCGAGATTTCCAAGAACTAAGTATCTCCGAAGGTATTCCCTGGATTTTCATGAAATCTACGGGGTACGGGGGTAAGGGTAAGGGAAGGTCTGCCAATTGACTACCGTTTTAACCAGTCGGTTCTGCAGAGGGGTTTCTTTGGGTTGTTGCACTTAGAGCTTCCGAGAATATCGAAAAGTTGCGCCACCCTTCGCTAGATGACGCCACCGCTATCACGTCAATTTTCACAAATCTTCTGGAAAATTTTCGAGGATTCGCAAATCGTCTTATTTTTCCTCTCAAATATGATATGCACGGAATTCGATCGATTTTTATACATTTCATATTGGAATTATAAATGCGATCTCGATGAAAAGTTCGAACGAATTTAATATATCGAATAATAATATAAAATAATAAATCATAGAATTATAATCATAGAAAAGATGTCCGACTAAAACAAGTTTCATAATCGCTGCTATCGATGTCTCCACATCTTATACTTAAAACACGTAACGTGAATGTCGAAAAAGAAAAAAACATATCATAATACGCAGTTTAAGTACGCGCAAGAGGCTATCATCGGCAAAAGGGTTTATTGATTTCCACCTAAAAGCAACCCTTCGATTTTCTCCCCACCCAGTTCCACCATTACCGAATCAATTCGTGCAACTAACTTCGTTGGACTTGGAAAGGATAACCAGTCTCGTATCTTCTCAAAGTTTATAGCCACGATTTACGTGTCTTTTGAACGGAAAAGAAAATAAGAAAAAAATTGATAAAAGAGAGAAAGAGAGAGAAAGAGAGAGAGAGAGAGAGAAAGAGAAAAGAAGCAAGCAATTAATTCGTGAAATTTAAAATAAATGTTCGAACTGAATGAAATCGAAGATGAATAAAATAGAGATGGGAATGGGAAGGGATGGAAGAATAAAAGAAGGACGTTCTATAGGGCAAGAAATCGGAGAATGTTGGCCGATTTAACCGGCAGTTGGTGGTAAAAGTAAAGTGGGGGTGTACCCACGCGTGTGCACGCTTCCAGGCCAGGCATTTTATGTTTTGATGGCGCAATAAACCGCCGTAAAGCAGCAGTAAAACGCATCGAATCACAAGTCCGCTCACTCTGTATTCTCTCTTTCTCTTTCTCTTTCTCTTTCTCTTTCTTTCGCTCCTTCCTCCCGCGTACGAAGTCGTTTAAGTGGGTCCCGCTCCATTCGCGGGACCGTCACTTTTGCACGCTCAACTGCATGTCCCGTCTCCGGACCTTCCGCTACGTCATTACGTCACTAACGTCACTCCGACGGCTGTCACATGACCGACTCGTTGATGTCACGTGTTTCGCGCTTCTAACGCCCGCAGCGCACTCTCTCAATGAATTCGAGCGCATTTTGCTTTCGATTTCATCAATATTCATACGATTGTTGAATTTCAAATTGATATTATCGAGAATATGTCTCGTCCAAAGTATTTAATATTCGATCGCTTAATAACATTTGTAATCTCTCCTAGATTCACTATATATATATATATATATATATATATATATATATATTAGTTACGTTTAATTAACATAAATTTATAGATACGTTTGTTCCCTTTCTTATGTGTTTCACATTCGCCATGATTTAGAAAGATGGACGCAACCATGGAGTGAGTTAATTAGAAGAACCAACGATTTCTTTGCGTCGAGCAGAAGTGCCGAGATGAACTATCGCTTATAATATTTATTACTTTAGAAAAGCTTTCATTGGCAGTAACTTCAACAACGACTTAATAATCGTTTACGTTCCCCGTATCTTCCTTCTTCGAGATCTTGCTTTCAAGAATTTGTAGTTAGGACGATTACGTGATCACGGTATTGTCTCTATCGTGAGAAATATTTGTATAAAAAAATAATTTTTTTCTCTCTCTTTCTTTCTTTCTTTCTTTATTTCTTTCTTTTTCTCTTTCTCTTTTTCTAGATCCGTGTGCGATAAACGTAATTATATAGTATACTTCGTATAAGCGGTTATACTAGGATTATTATATTTATATTTTCTATTAATATTAATCATTTGTGATTTCATTGATCATCCACGGATAAATTATGCATAGTCCTGGATGTTATTGTCGATCGATTTAATAAAACTTTAGAAAAAGGAATAATGTATATATATATATATATATATATATATATATATATATATATATATATATATTAGTTACAACGACTTGACGACAAAATTATTTTCCATATCCACTTTATGCTTCTTTTTGCATATAACTGTAGTCAAGAAAATATAGACAGAACGGAACACGATGGGATTATATATTAACTGTGTCTCGTCGACGTTTTGCGACTAATAGTCTCCACCATTTATCACTAGTTGCATCGATGTCCGTACGTGCAGAAAATTTAACAACTTTCTTTAGCTACTTCCTTATTATCTAAATAATAATTATTTTCATTTATCGAAATGCTTTCGCATTGAAATTAAAATATTAATTTCCATGCTAAATCACATATTTTTTTTCTCTTTTTTTTTGTTTGTTTTTTTTTTTTTTTTTAAGTCAATAACGGGATGAATCGAAGAACGACGACATTGTCAAAAAAAAAAAAATTTATTTATATAACTTTCTTCGATTAAAACACTTATCTGCAAATTTCTCACAAGGTAAACGATGACGTCCTCGGAAAACGAACTCGGTAGGTAACATAGATCGAAGTTCACGGACCTTGACCTTATAGAATAGACGATATAAGCAATAATAAATGCTGCTTAAATTACATTTTTCTTCTTGTCGTAACCGATTTGCTGGATTTCTCTGTCCACGCGACGTTCCCTTAACAAATTACGCACGACATCGGATTAGATAAAGAATCATGTTTAAAGTTAAAAAAGAAAGAGAGAAGTGACACCGAATAGTCAGCTGAAACTCTGACTCAATGCATTATTTATCATACGTCCGTACAAAACAAATTATTTCACCTAGCGTGTAACGCAGATCGCTGATATTATTATCAACGTCGAGATACAAAATTTTATCGCGAAAAGAATTGTTTTGTGTCACGTATTTAAAAGACAAAAAAAAAAAGAGGGAAAAGAAAAGAAAAGAAAAGAAAAGAAGAAGAAAAGGAAGAGAAACGAGGAGAATCAGAATGATCAGCCGAATGGAAGGACGTCGGCGAGAAAATAAAATAGAATTCGCGAATTTCTGTGATCCGTTCGAAGATGGCGCGGCAGGTGTCTCTTACGAATTTCTAGGGTGCCTCCCTTCTTTGGGCTCGAGCCAGAGAAACGAAGAAACGAGAAACGAGGAGTCCTTGCAAGGATCAGACCACCGCCCAATATCCTTCTTTGCTTTCTGGCCTCTTTTTTCTTGGTCATGTTTTTTCTTTCTTTCTTTCTTTCTTTCTTTCTTTCTTTCTTTTTCTCTTTCTTTTTTTTTTTCTTTCTTTTCATTCTCCTCTCGAAGAATCACGAGCAGGGACGAAAATATCTCTCCAGGAAACGTATCGAAGAGTTCCCAAGTTGTTGGTGTTGTTCCAAAGCTGACTCGGTCGCTGGACCGTGGCATGTTTTTTATCTGGGCCGCATCTTCCTTAGAGAACGCGAACGAGAATACTTTCCATCTCTCTCCATCTTAACGTCTCGAGAAGTACAACACGACAGCCGATTTACACCCCGTCGCGTTGTGTCGCTGTTAGGAGTCTCTACGGTCTCACGTCCCTTCTACTGTGGTAGTAGTAAAGAGGAAAAGAGCTTTCGCGTAACTGGAACGTGGACTCTGATCCACGAGCGAACGAGTTGATATAATTAAACTGGTCCACTGGTATGGCGCGAACCAGTTTTCGAGAGAATCGTGAGCACGAAAATTCTTGGCCCTCGGGCCTCGAGCGATTACGTTTCTCGTATGAATACCGTCCTCCACTTCGCAGCTGCTCGTGAATCACGAACACGGCTTTGCAAAATTTGTTTAACGTTGCATCGTTAACCGTACTGCTATACTTACGTATACCCGAGCCTACTTTTTACTTTTCGTTACGAAAGAAAGATTTCTCGGAGCTTTCTATACCTACGGTATTTTATTAAATTAATTATCTGAAACATTTTTGACTAGTTAATAATCGTACGATTATACGATTATCCATTTTGTTCGTTTTAATGGGCAATTTAGATATTACTGATAAAATATATAAACGTTCTTCTATCTTTTCGATGAGATACGATATATGAATTTTTTTTGTTCCTTTCTTTTTTTTTTTGTGTGTGTTTTAAGAATCTTTATTAAGACGTCTATCCGACGGACACGAGAATAATTAATAAAAGTATCGTTTCCTCTACCTGGCATAAGAAATTTTTTATTTCGAAAAATCTCTTGGGTCATTATGCATTGCGTACCCGTGATCTATCCATCTTGACGTCACTACACCACGCGCCTACGTAAGGAGATAGGAAAGCGTGCGTGGAATTAGCAAAGGTGCGTTTGAATGATCTATTGATCCCGAAACTGTCACTTCGTGTAGGAAGGTAGAAGAGAGAGAACTCGAGTTCATCGACGATCGACATGGGTGGCGATAAGCGCCATCAATAAGATCTCCTTAGGGCATCGTACGTCATCTATTACATACTTACGTAGCTACGGCGTTTCCTCTTGCATCATCGTACGAAATACATAATTACATTGCAACGAACAATTGGCTCCGATTAAACTCGATTTGTTGTTTCAATTAAGGAATTAAAAAGAAAATAAGAAAAAGCAAAAAAAAAATTCAAAATGATGATTTGAAAATATTCGAAATTCCTTATGTTCTCTTTTCGATCAACATCGGATAACAGATGTCCTTGAAATTCATGCATTATAGGGTGCTACGATATGGAGAAGAGGGGAACGCTATTTATGGTCTTCATAATTCTATACCTTGAACTCGTTCACGATGAAACTCGAATCGTAAACAAAAGTTAGAATAAAATCGTATCTTTGAATTATAAAGGAGAATCCTCGTGAATATTTTCGTACGATTATCTTTTATAAAAATATCTACTGATAGATTATTTAACATATACATATATGTAAAAGAAAGGGGGATAAATCGTTACGAAATATACATATATGATTATTTTAATGGATAACGTGATCGATCGAAATCTTTTCATGTAAATGAAAAGAAAGATAAAGGTTCCAAAAGTATGGTGAACAAATTTTAAACGTATACATATAAATAAAGAATGAGAGAAAGGAAAGAACGACAGATTAGATTAGATCTTTTTGTTCGCGATGAGGGAAGATCATCTATTATCATAAATTAGATATCCTTTCTCGTGATTTTTTACATTGTTGATGCGACAACAATGGAGAGCATGCATTTTTTCCTTTTTACTTGACGTCCGACATCGAATGTTATAAGAAACATGAGCGGTATCTCAAAGGGAGAAGAAAATTTCCCGCGGTGCTTAGAAAAGTCAAAGAAGTCGAGACATTCGTCTTCATAGATTAGGTAGGTAGAAACACAGATGCCTCTTTCATATTTGGGAGGTTCCCCTTTCTTTCTCTCTCTCTCTCTCTCTCTCTCTCTCTCTCATTTCTATGGTACCTGAAGACCACGCCTTTTCTCACTGTCTATCGTTGTTTCTTACCTCGAAAAGCTTTCATCAAAATATCAAAAATAGAAATCAAATTGCCCTTTCCGTAGTAAGAAACAATTCTTATATATCTACGTTTATCAGTAAAAACTATCAATAATTTATAATACGTAATCTTAGTCGTAATGAAAGATTCATGTTAATATATATCAAAACACGATTCATTTATTCGTGACTCTATACACAATTAACGTCCATCTATTTTCAATGATCTAATGTTAATTACATCGATCAAGATCTTAACTACTGCAAATTTATATAAATATCGTACTTTTATTTCGATCGTTAAAAGAAAGAATAATGATTTTATTAGTTACTTGGATTATACGATATTTATGATGATAGGATTAAATAATTCTTTTTATTTCGAGATTGATTAGAAACATACTCGAATTACTAACGTATGTTATTTTGTTTCAGATTCGATAGATCGAGTTCGACAACAACGGTAAGTAAGTACCTAAAATCTATTTACGTATTTCTCGATGTAACGATCACCTTACAAAGGGACCAGCGATAGAACTGGGTATCGTGAATACCAACGATAAAGCATAGCTAAGTCGACGATTTAACGATTTTTATGATAATCTGTCTCGGCGGTTCCACACCGTCGAAAGAGAGAACTGCTTGCCGTCTCTATCGGCCGGTAGGCTAAGAGTCTCGATATTTCGAGTTTATCTAGAAAATGGGGTGTGCAAAATGGGCTGTCCATCGTAAGGAACGTCGGAACCGGCTAAGACTTTTTCCCGCCCTTGCGTCTTTCTACCCTTCGAACGAAACCCTTCTCCCTCTTTCCTCTTTTTCTCTTTACGCCCCTTTCCTCTTCATTGCTTTGTTCTTTCCTTTTTCCTCGTATACCATTCGAGATACCTAGATGTGCCTAAGCTTTCACGTAAGAATGTCGAGTAGGTAAATAGTTATCTTTTACGGATTCGATGTATACTTAGCGTTTGATTCTCCGTCGGCGAAAACAGCCGATAGGATTAATCAAAACTAAGACCGATTATTTTCGCAAGAGATACATTCGACCGTCTATTATCACTAGCAACGAAGAGTTTCAACGAGTTGAAAGTAGTCGATATATATACATATATGTAGATATATATATAGAGATAGAGAGAGAGAGAGATAGAGAGAGAAAGAGAGAGAGAGATAGATAGAATGCAGAAAACGAACGATTTCTCAATACGGAGAGGAAGAAATGATGGAGTTGCTACACCGACGATTCGCGATTACGCTTCGCAGCGTGGAAAAGCAAGAAAGACGATCAAAGAGACAGACACATAGAGAGAAAGAGAGATAAAGAGAGAGATAGAGAAAAAGAGAAATAGAGAGAAACATAGAGAGAGAGAGAGAGAGTCTCCGAGGGAGGCAACGAGCGTCTCGCAGAGTAGTCGCCCGTCGAAAGGAGCGGACCGTCGGCTGAGCGGATCGTGCGAGGTATAAGCTCTCTCTATGTATACATATACGCGCGCACGCGTGTACAGATAATCACATACACCCACACGAAGAGATAGACGAAGAAACACACACAAATAAGAAGGCAGAGCGAAGATCGGAGAGAGGCGAACCTCGCGACGGGAGCGAGCGAGTGAGAAAGAGAAAACGTGATAGAAGGAGAAAGAAACGGCGACCGAGAAAGACAGAGGGAGAGAGAGAGAGAGAGAAAGACAGAGAGAGAAAGAGAGAGAGAGAGAGAGAGAGAAAGACAGAGAGAGAAAGAGAGAGAGAGAGAGAGAGAGAGAGAGCCATTCATCTTGGCGCGCCTAGCCTGCGCCGGATTGGCGGGGCTCGGTAAAGAGCGAGCGTCGATTGGCCGGCAGTGTTTACCAGCTGGTGCCCCCGGCAGCCGGCGCTCCACGCTCGGCCGTCGAAGAGAGGGGGGCAGAACGCGGAGAGACAAGCGGCGCCATTATTGTAAGGGGTTACATTTAGCTGGCCGTGGGTTGTAGTACGCGGCGTTCGGGATAGGGGGCTATAGTACCTTCATGCATGGCCCATAAAGGATTCGTCGACTATCCGAGAAGTACGCAAGAAACGGCTTCTAACACCTGACAGAGGGGCCACGGCTCTTCTCTTCTCTCTCTCCTCGCAGTGGTGCGCCGTTCCATCGGCTGCTGGCTGCCGTCGTCGCTGCCGTCGCTGCCGTCGCCGTCGCTGTCGCCGTCGCCGTCGTCGTCGTCGTCGCGCTCGTCATCGTCATCGGGCCTGCCAACAATTCCGTGAACGAGAAGAGTGAACGCGCGCGCAAATGAGTCCGTGAATATCTCGGAGATGGATCGACGGTGAGATGATCGGTTCGCAATAGTCGTGATCGGCCTTAGCTAGCTCGTTAGCTCGTTAGCTCGTTAGCTCGTTCGCTCGCGCGCGCGCGCTATTTTCGCGGTTTTTATTATCCCGTCTGATAGTTGTGACAAGAGAAAGAAATGTGTTGGCTTGTTGTCTGAGTGACGATAGATAGATGTGAAGGATAGTCTTGGAGGGAGGAGGAAGAGGAGGAAGAGGAAGGGTATATAATAATTGTCGATAGAATTGAAGAGTGATAGAGGAGTTGGAAATAGATATAAGAGGAAGAGGAAGAACCAAAAGCAAGAGGAATAAGAAGAAGAAGAAGAGGAAGAGAAAGAAGAGAGAGCAAAGAGCGATGACGAGGCATCCGCCGGCGCGGAGGACGGCACGAGGCTGCCGGCGCTGAGGACGTCGGCACGGAGGACGTCCGAGCGAGGGCCGACGCCGGACGAGGAGGGATCGCGGCGATAGGGCTCGATCGCTCATCGGCCAGGCGATATGAGTTCGAAATTCATAATCGATAGTATGCTACCAAAGTATCATCAGCAGTTCCATCACCAACAACTGTTCACTAGCACGAATCCCGGTACGATACAGGCCTGTACCGCTGCGAGCAGTCCGGCGAGCGCGGCTGCGAGCTTAGAATCAAGCCTATCCGCGGCTGCGGTCGCGGCCGCGGCAGTAAATTACGCACAGCAGCACAATTCGCCGAGTCCGACGGGCTCGAGCCCTCAACACTCGGGTAGTTCGGCCTCGACCTCGCCGGCGGCCCGCACCGCATCAAGCATGTATCCTTACGTTTCGGCCGCGGCCGCGCACCATCATCATCAGCAACAACAAGCGGTCGCGGCGGCCGCGTTCGGTGCGACTTCCAGCATGGTTCCTGGATTCGGTTCGAGCGCGGCCGCAGCCTCCAGCGCTGCCCTCGCCGCGGCAGCGGCCGTCGACGCCGCAACAGCCGGTGACAAATCTTGCCGTTACACCGCCAGCCTTGCTGGAAATGTCGCACCAACATCGGCCGACCCTATGGTCAACTATACCCTCGGCCATCATCATCAAAACGGTGCTACCCCTGGTAGCCTCGTCTCTTCCGCCTCGGCTTCCTCCGCCGTATCGGCCGCTTCCGCATCTATGGCCGCGGCGGCACAGTTCTATCATCAGGCTGCCGCGGCCTCGGCCGTCGTCGACCCTCTCACCTCCTGCCAGCAGCCTACCACCGGTCAACCTGGTATCTCGGACATTCCTCGCTACCCCTGGATGTCCATCACAGGTGAGTATCGATTATCCGAAACCCTAATCTTCTATCTCATTCTATCACGCTTCTTTGCAATACTCTTGTCAAATTCGTTTTCAAACCTATCAATAACATCTGTAAAATCATTTATCAACATTCAATGCAATCGATCATTACCTAACGTCGCGATGTTTTACATTTAGAAACCAGCTTCGCTTCGCTACACTTTTATTTCCTTTTTCTTTGTAATTAAATATCGTAAATTCCAGCTCACGCCGAAGCAATAACTTCCATTGTTTAACGCGAAACTCGTTCGTGTCGTACATAATGCATTCGACGATACTTCCTCGTTAATTTATTAGCCCAAAACAAAGTGTCGATGTCGTCTTATCGGCATGTTTCTTGCGTCGCTAATGCCATTCCAGCGTGCGCTTTCAAGTTAAGCCATGAACACGGAGAAATACTCCGTTTGTTATTTCCTATATCTATCGTAGTTCTTCGAACATCTCCTCTCAAAGAGATAAATATTTTAGAGAGATATTCGGAAACTTACAGAAAAGATCCATTTACGCCGAGGTATCTACGAAATTATTGAAATATTCGTTCTTGTAATTTGATCGATCCTGAGATCGTATTATTTCGTTGAATATTCATAAAAAGATGAGAGGAAAGTGTTTTTACCTAGAGAATCCGTTGAATTTATAAACGTAAATTGGCAATCGGGATAAACACGACTTTTGAGTTGCAAATTTTGTTTAGATTCGTTTAATATTCAAAAATTATGCATCCTTCTCATATATCAAGTAATTTCTTTACCTCTATTTGTAAAGAGACAAATGGTAATTCCGTAATGTAAAGAGCAATTAAAACGGTATTTCATTGAATATGCTTCGATTAAGACGTAATCATCGTATATGCAAATTATTTAAGCCTGTTTCCTATCGCTGGCTTATAATAATGTAACGATTTGATGCTAACCTCTTGGCTTTCGTTTCTTTGATCGTTGAATATATCTGCCTGATCATTCATTTCGTGCCAAACGATTAAAGACGGTCGATTAAAGTGATGATTATTCGATTGCAAAATATATACTTGCAAATATAGACTTGCTAATAAGAAAATAAGGACATATTGACGACAATGTGATGTTAATAAATTAATATTCTTCCTTTAATAGTTTTACGCGAGTAAGATAAACAACGCAGTATATACTTCCATTTCAATCGTTAAATATTTCCGATCGATAATTTTTCTAATCTAAATATTTACGTGATTGAATTAAACGGTACATTTTCATTTCTCAATTGGCAGATATCAGTATTTATCTATATCGATTGCAAAACGTATATCTTATTACGTAAAACGTTCTTTTAAATACTTAATATATCAATTAAAATAAAAACATTGGGAGAAATCTGATTGAATTCGATCGATCGATCGATCGTTAAAGATCTATGATTCAACGATACGGACGATAAACTCTTATTAATTGCATCGAATATAGATACACTCGAGTAGAACGAAATAGAACAACAAGGGAGAAAGAATGACGCGGAAAAAATTGTCGTCGCCGGGGGCGTAATCCGGCGCGGCTTAAATTGAATCGGGAGACAAAAAGGATTACGAGAGATGTGCTTTAGCGGTGCCGATCCTTCCTTTAATCCTCCCTGCCGGTTGAAATTATTGCGAGCTTTGTGCGTCTCACTGTTAAGTTTCCTAACTTTCTAATTGCATCTTGTTGGAGCGGCGAAACGCATGAAACGTCGGAACCCCCTTCTTCCTCGCTTCTTCCTCCCTCCCTTCATCCCTCTTTCTCCCTCCCTCTCTTTATTCGTCTTTCTCCTTCGCTTTGCGTCTCTCTGTCGGCTTAAGTCTCTTAACTCTCCACGTTGTATATATCTACTTAAGTTTGTGTCTTGCAAACGCGAGCATCCGCTAAAAAGTTCGACGAACGTGAATATCTCTTTCCCTCTCTCTCTCTCTCTCTCTCTCTCTCTCTCTGTTTTTTTATTTGACGAAGAAAGAAACCTTGACTTGGTTCAGCTTCGTTTCTCTTTCTCTTACTCTTTCTCTTTCTTACTCGAAGACGTCATGCATTCGCAGACTGTCTTGGGAACGTTGTCGCTCGATGGAAATATCGTAATATAATTTACAAGGACGTCGAGTCTTTTAATCAGCGGACGCTCACGACTCTCGAGTACGTCTCTATAATGACATTTTTCTTGTTTTGCAGATTGGATGAGCCCCTTTGACAGAGTCGTATGCGGTGAGTAAAGCTCTTTTTATCGTAAGATCGCTCATATTTATTCCGCATTTCTCTCGTTAATTAGAATCGTAACGTAGTACGTTATACGACCGAGGAGATTCCGCTAAAAATATATTCGCAAAAGCTACCGGGTTTCAATAAAGTAATACGTAGTACTTACGTACCTACCTATGTACGTACCTACCTAAGTACGTAGATACTTACATACCTACCTACGTGCATATATGTATGTATATATATGTATATATGTATATACATACGTCGGAAATACGCGACAAAAGGGTTCTCAAACGATATCGTTATTAGGGGGAGACCTTACGAGGAGTCGCGTATAAAAGGATTCGTGTTTCTTCCTTGCGTAGGACGCTCTCATACAGCTACATATGGTAACCATATTTTTCTTCGCCGATTTCTATTCACAGGGAGGGGGGATCCCCCTTCTAGTTTCTTTCGAAACTTAGATTACAAACCATTTTTTTTTCTTTCGAGTGCAAAGTTTTACGATGAATGTTATTGACAATGGACGTTTATTATTAATGAAAGAAAAAAGATGAAGAGGAAAAGAAAAATCATCGTAGCATCGATTGATAATGATCGATTCGTTAATCGTAAAATTCGTTAGGACGAATACTTAGCTAGATTTAGATCCGAATCGTCTAATCTTTCGAGAAACTAAAAGGCACGCCTACGTAGCTACTACGTAATATACGTGGGATCTTTTGAGCGCGTCAAGAGCAAGGTCATGGTTTGGGAACGTTCACGTGAGTCGTACTACCGGCCGCACGCGCGAAGTTGTATCCTATTCATTTATGATACTTGCGCATGCAAGAAGGACATGTATACGGCCAACTACACCTGTCGTCACCGTGATAATGTTGCTGGCGAATAATCCGGCGCCTATCTTTTATAGAGCCACTTACGGCCGTACAATGGCGTAGTAAATAGCGATTAGATAAAATTAAAACTTCAAACACTTTTTATTTTATTATCTCGGTTTGTTTACGCTCGCCGGTTAATAATTTCAAACGGACCTCGTACACCCGGATTCTGAAGCCATGGTCAAGCCTATCGTTCCTGTCGGACGAGAAAGGCTTAGCCGATATTTTTCTCTCCTGCTCGATAATATTTACAAGATCACCAGAGCTAACACCGACCGAGTTATATATGCACGTATGTATATATGTATGGTATGTATATATGTATGTATGTATGTACGTATGTACGTACGTACGTATGTAGGTATATACGCTCTATTGAATTCGCAATTTCTCTCCTTTCTCAAAGATTAGGATATCTCTTTATTTCTTTAATAACAAAATGTAAACTGTTATTATCGTAATATATTAGATACTTAATATTATACATTTTTAAGATAATTAATAAAATTAGATACACACATGCGATTCGTTGAAAATTAAAATAGCCGTCCTAGATAATCGAGAATTATTTATTATTCTCGAGAAAACAAATCTATTCTATATGTTACATATCTACATAAAAGAAGAGTGAAAAAATTGTAAAGTAGAAATCTCACGAATTCGTTTCACTAGCTTTCAACGATGCGTTTATATTACTCGAGCCTTAGCTTAGGGTCGAGTAGACTGTTAAAGAGAGGAAAGAAAGAAGAAGAGGGAAACGATGACGGCGTGACGAGGAGTGGGCGTAGATCGTGCTCATAAAATCATTACCTATCATCCTTTACACTTTTATGGAGCGAACCCGATCTTCGTTAGTCGTTACAACGAGGTCGCAATGCGAAAACTCTACAATCTGACTTCTTTATAGTCGTTGAAAGAACGTAATCGAATTACAACGATTATTATATTACAGCCTCTTGAGAATTTTTAAGGTTTGCACCTTTTAAAATGTTTTAATTCATCCCTTCCTTGCATCGATCGATTAATAAAAATTAATCATTCGATTGCTTTTTAACTTTCTCCATCTAAATATAATAAATAATGAAAATATTAACGGATGATGTATATATCTAACAAAAATATCAAATTTATTCTATCCTTTCGGAAAATTTCATATATATATATATATATATATATATATATATATATATATATATATATATACATACACTTCTCGTTTAATTATCGATCGGCCATGTCGATCCGTCGTGAGGAAACAATTTTCTAACCGGTCTCTGAGAAATTGGAGTATCGTTGATAGCAAGTTATAACCAAGAAGAAGTTTCGTTCTGCGCACGTACGAACTGAGAAAGATGGTCCATCTATCCGGAATTCGTCCCACGAAGCGTACTTGGAACGAAATTGCGATAGGTGTCATACTTTTTGAGGGAATATTCGATGGCTCCTGGATGCAGAAAAAGAGAGAGGGAGAGGGAGAGGGAGAGGGAGAGAGAGAGAGAGAGAGAGGGAAGAGAGAGAGAGAAAGAGAGAGAGAAATAGAAAGAAAGAGGGAGAAACGAAGTCGAAGCGACGGCGCTAAGAGTGACTATGGAGGAGGAAAAGAGAAAGAGAGAGAGAGAGAGAGAGAGAGAGAGAGAAGGGGTGATGGTGGAGGATGGGAAAGGTGGAGAAGAGGTCCAGGTAGGGGAGGAACAAGCAGGGACGATGAAATGGGATAATACCGACGCTGCAGGACGCGGCAGCCATCATCGAATGCTAATGAGGGGTTGCCGGCTCTCGGGGCGGAGGATTCAGCTCGTAGAACGACGCAGCTTCGGCCTGATTATAAATTATACATTATCTCGCGCTAACCTCCTCTGTACACACCGAAATCCAACTAGGCGTACGTACGCGTAGTAGCGTTCCGTTACTATCGCGTGAACACCCCGTGACCAGCAACCCTGGTTTTACCCTCTCGGAAAAGTACGACAATCCTGAACTCATGAAAGCGAGTTTTGCGATCGTTTCGACCGTCGACGCCTTCTTTCTCCGTTTCTCCCTGGGATTCTTCCTTCTTCTATTTTTCTTCTCATTTTATTTTTTTTTTTTCTTTAACGTGGCATTCTTTTTATCGTTTCTTTTAAGAGAGAGAGAGAGAGAGAGAGAGAGGACGTTGTTCGATCTAACATACGAAAGAAAATCGTCGCATATCTCAAAGGACGATGACGGAGGATGACAAAAGGATAGACGAGATGTGGCCAAAAGCAGCGAACGGGTTCGTGAAGAGACACGAAGGGTAGGGAAGAAGAGGCAGGTCAGAAAGAGAGACAGAGAAAAAGATAGAGAGAGAGAGAGAGAGAGAGAGAGAATCGTGTTGTCACAGAGATTATTGAAACTGCAGTTTTATGGGCCTTAAAAGCAGTTTAATTGCCGTTATATAAGTGTTTATGCGCTGCTAGCTTTGGCCTCCGCCTGCGCCACCCCAAACGTTTATTTTATGGTCATACGGCGCAGCGCGTACCCCGTTTTGTCGCGTGCCGAAAGCATCATACCAGTCAAATCCCCAGGACGACCGGTCGATTCTAAACGTCACCGTACGTTTACACTTTCCTGCACCTCCTCGAAAGGCCGCCTTACTTTTATCTCTTCTACCTTAAACCGGGCTGCTGAATCGTACCGTCCTCTACGTAGGAAGCATCTGCTATCGTTGAGAATCGCGTGCCCAACCGATCGCAGGACCCCTATACATTTTATCGCTTCGCATTTGTGCTCCAATACGAGCGGAACCGGTACTCCATGTAATTCCCAAAATGCGTTATTAATGGACGTAAGTGCGAATTTAAGGGAGCGCTACCTATTTGACCCGAACATCTTTGCTATACTCGCCGACGGACAACTTTTGATCTCTACTTTGTTAAGGATCAGCTTTGTATCTAATTGGTAGATGGTAAATTTCTTTGAACAATGAGATGTAAATAAAAATTTGCTATTAATTCTTTTTTCTTCAAAATGCTCTATTAATTTTTTATTCGCCATCTATGATAATGTATGTCTATGTTCAGAAACATCGATATGATCGAATATATCTTGATTTGATCAACTACTACACGCAAACTAATATAGAAAAAAATATCACTGTTTCATTCATCCATTTAATTCATATACATTTCACATATTTAACACGAACTAATGCGAAACTCAAAGTGCGTCATATCGATATGTTTCTCAGGGTCATGGCAAGTCCAACGAGGAATCGTTTCACTTCGAGGCACGTCTCGTTCGCGACGATAGAATCCTCGAAAAAGTTTCAGCGAGATGTTCGCATAAGTATGCAACCGATGTCCTTTACCTGCATAACGATAATATGCATGTATGCAAACGGTCAAGAGAGACATATCGTGGACATTTGTATAGGGCATTCGTAGGAATGGTGCAATGACACTTGCAACTGCATCTCGAGTTTCGTCGATAACATTACAAAATGGCTTGGGGCTCGTTCATCCACTTAAAAAGTTCTCTCGTATTTCATTCGGATATGTCACAATTTTATTATTCCATTCTCATTTTCTATAATTATTACATTTCATTTCATTTTCACTTTCATCTCGTTTTGCTTTTAACGAAGGTTAAAACTCTAATGGCCTAACTCTATAGCGAGATGTTTCGATGAAACTACATAACTTTCTTTTTTTTTCCTTTGTTTCTTTTTCTTTTTTCAAACACTTTCATTTCTCTCTCTCTCTCTCTCTCTCTTGTTATCTCTCTTTCTTTCTTTCTTTCTTTCTTTCTTTCTTTCTTTCTCTCTTCGTTGCCAACAGCGAAGTAAAAAGCCACGTACCCCTTCACGGGAAAATCTCGACTCTTTTAAGGGATAGCTACTTTTTTACCGAACTTTCACCAATACCCTTTTTGTCACGATTCCCGTCATGGACAATTCCGAATAGTAAAAAGTAAAGTTTACCTGATCGACAAGGATCGACCGATCGGCGTGCGTAAATCAGCCGTTTTTTTTTTTAGTGCTTTAGTAAAGTGAAAGTAAAGGCTTCTTTGACGATATCTCTGACGAAAATAAAAAAAGAAATGAAATTTTGGTGGATAGACTCAGTCAAATCTTAAAAAAAGAAATTCGCACTGTTATATTTTTTTCATGATCATCATCAGAATAAGTATTATACTATTGAAGTCAATAAAAGAAAGAAAGTATTACAATTGGATATATATATATATATTAAATAAACGAACGTTATTACATACAAATTTTTTTAATACGACTTCTCGTTCGATTTTATGAGATATCGATTTTTCGAGAAACAATGTTTTCGCAATAACATTACGATGTGAAAGCATTTTACGCAAATAGAACTATTATTCGTATAATTGCTTTAACGATTCTCATGTCATTATACTTTAAGTATATAACTCATCAAGTTCATTTCGCATAATGCTCGTAATGTTGCGAGCTTATCTTTGAACGATAAATGGTTAGTAGATTCCTTGAAAAAATATCCAAATAAATTTATCTTGATACTATATATGCATTTACGGGCAATGTTACAAGTCAAAAGCAGTCTTTATCAAAACGTATGAAATTAATAAAAAGGAAAGAGAAAGAGAGAGAGAGAGAGAGAGAGAGGGAGAGAGAGAAGAGAGAACGAGAGAAACATCGCGTCATCCATCGGAAGTAATCGTTTGAGTTTTTACGACGTGCCAGATTTTCCGATATCCTCGTAAATTTCTACTAATGCCATCGTATCGTTTCATTGCCGTATAAACAAAACGCATGGCTCCTGGCTCCGATTCTTTTTTCTTTTTATTTTTTATTTCTGTCTTTTTTCCTTTTTTTTTTTTTTTTTTTAATAATATTTTTATTCTTTCTTTCTTTATCTTATTTTTATTATTTTTCATTTTTATTTCTTTTTCCTTTTTTTTTTTATTTTTATTTCTTTTTTCTCTATCACCATACGATAAATTCATCCTATACTCTTGATATATTTTAACGCGGTGATGTAGAAAAACAACGTAAATGGTGGCTTAACGACGTAGAACGATTTTGTGGTGGCTTTTAAAGTACGAAAAAAATAGAATACGATAGTAAACTACATAGTAAGGAATCGTGGAATTTTGTAAAGAAAAATAAATTTCATAATTACCACCGACGTATAGTATGCTCTTAAGCGATCGAAGCGTATCGCGAAAGTAGTTCGATAAAACGTAAAGTTGACCGCTTCATCGTAAAAGAGCAAAGTTTTTTTTTTTGGAGTAGTAGTCAGATAGGACAGAAAGGTATTTCGACGGACGTGTTCCTTTTTTTCTCTTCTTCTTCTTCCTTTCCTTTTTTTCTTCTTTTTTTATGTTTGTCAGTGTTCCCAGAGAAGGTAGATTTTGGAGGTTTAATCTTTTGTTCTAATGGTAGGAAGCACGTGCGATCTTTGCAAAGAGTCTGTGGTCGTTCGCGTTCTAATTTAGAAAGGCAGCCATTAACCTTAATGAACTGATTACCAAGGGAGCTTGGCTAAGCGCACATATAATGTAAGCAAATACATAGGATACGTAGATAGGTGTATATAGATATGCGATGGTTCTCGACGATCGCAAAAAGGTTTGAAATATCGAAATGTACGTTTACACGGACGAAGGAGCCTCCCATCTGTTTGCCAGCATACCCTGCTAATTATTGCCGGATGGTATAATTTATCGCAATTATACCATCACTTTTATCCCGGAATCGCGTTTACTCCTTTTCTCTCCTTTTTTTTCTCTTTCCTTTTCTTTTTTCTTCCTTTTTTTTTTCTTTTTTTTTTCTTTTCATCGCACTGAATTCCATATAAGGCTTCTGCCCGTTCTCATTCGCATTGCCTTAACTCCGATCGAGCCTAAAGTCCTGTTCATGTAACCTTCGCTCTATTAATTTACTCGACTCGCCGTTTCCCTTGGAAACACGGGGAACGGCCCCTGTAAGATCTTCGCCGTTAAATTACGCTCGATACGCGATAGGTAGGTAGGTATATTGGCGTTCGAAATCGCGGATTTCAATTAAAATAATCGACTCCTCGTTGTAAACGAGCAAAATGAAATCGCTCGCTGAAATAAGGACGAAGCACGTGCGAATCGCGATCGCAAATTCTTACATATTAGTCGAATACGCCTCCTTTCTATGCTACTGTATTTAGTCTTATTATCCGAAGATACGTATCGAAAGAATTTCTTCAATCTTGAATAATTCAACGAGTCGTCGAACGTGGGAGGAAACTTGTACTCCATAATCGTTGATCTAAGCTTACATATACATATATATTAATTGCAATTCTTTCTGTCCAATCGTTACGGTAATAGCAATTTAGATTAAAGCTTGTTACTGATTAGTCGATTTATACTATATATCGTATAAACATCGTTAAAAAATTCACGTGTACCCACGCTACTATCGTTAACGATTTATCGAGTATCTAAATGTAAATACGATGTACTATTATTCGACTGTCTGTTTTTATATTACGTTTTAGTCAAGATTTTTATTCGAATCACGGAGGAAACTCTTATTGAAGTACAATTATTTTTTCTTTTTTTTTTTCTTCTTCTTCTTTAAATTTCATTTACTATCGAAAGCGAAGTTAAAGAGGAAAAATTTTTCCTCTCCGTTTTAAATCTCACTCGTGAAATTCAAATTAAAGGACCCTCGTGCGGTTCGTTTTTGTCGTTTGTTAAGAAGAAGAGAAAGAAGAAGAAGAAGAAGAAGAAGAAGAAAAAAAGTAGTCGAATTGTACAGAAAGAAGGTAGATTTCTAAAACGTGTAACGAGTATTTACCCTCTCTTTCTACTCGTGGCGATTTGGACTATTCGCGTTACCGGCTCGCTTTTGGCCCCTTTTAGCTAAAAGTTTCTCTCCCCGTAACAAACATCTCGTTTCGAGGAGAGTTTTCAACAGATATCGCAGTCCTCCGGTCGGTCGTCGTTGCTGGCGTCAAACTTCTCTTCATCTCTATACCGAAACTTTAGTTTACCGTAGTGTTTAAGAGAAAAATCGCCTTTTCTCCATAGCGGAAGTTCGTCGTGTGTAGTCGAGAGTATCTCACCCTTATCCCTCCCCCTTCCTTCACTCACTCACTCATTCTCTCTCACTCACTCTTTCTTCTCTTACCTCGTCTGTGTTCGTCCAACGACGAATTCCGAAGAAAACTTTCTTGATGCAAAATGAAGACGATGCTCTTTTACATTTTATCTTGATAACCTTCCCCATTTATGCCGTTGGGATAAAAGGATTAAAGCTGGACTATTTTTCGACTAGATTTCTTAAGAATCTTTCGAGTTTTCTTCATTACCCTAACCTCGCCAAATCAAATAGTAAATGTATAAGAGAGGAAAGGAAAACGCGTTACGCGTTTCACTCACAACAACGGTAAATCGGACTTCCTCGAACCCTTTCCGAATCTCCTGTCGTACTCTCGTGAATTTCAAGTTCATCGACGGCGTTTCAAAGGGAAACGAGCGCGCGGGATGGTCGTTAAAATCGAACGATACGACGCGTCGAGCGGTGTCGGTTACACGCTCGATAAAATTTTACGAGGAGGACACAGAGCGATAGCGAGAAACGCCTGACGACTGACGAAGATCCACGATTTCACGAATTTTCACGATAGTAGAAGGATCGAGATAATATATCATAATACTCTTTCTCTCCTTGACTCATTTACGTGTAACGATCAAACGTATTAACTATTTAACAACGAATGTATCAACGTATACATTTTTCTTTATATAACATTTAAGAAATTATCTGACGAATTATTTTGCGATTTTCTACTAACGTTAGAACGAAACTTTTAAGAGGATCGTGCGTTCCCGACGACGTTATAAAACGAACTGTAGTACGTACTGGCTTATCGTAGCTCGAGATACGTAGTAGTACGACCTTCAAAATAATTATCTATACTTTCTCTCGGCATATCATTCGTAGAACTACAAGAAAAAGAAAAACAAACAAAACATTCGTTCGGGAGTATCTCAATGAAATGACTCATTCTTGAAGGTGAACATTTGTTTCTCTCATCGAGTAACTCTAAAAAAAAAACAATGCTCTTTCTTTCGGGCTTTGAATAATAATCTTGATTTCTTTTTAATCTACCGGTCAAATTACTACAACATTGATAATCGTTCTAAGACAAAATAAAAACATAATGAACGATTACTCATCATCGTCATTATTATCATTACTATTATTAATAATATTACACACAAACAAGTACCTACATACGTTTCATTGGAAATCGTTGGAACACGCCAATAGAATACTTCTATCTTTCTTTTCTCAGCGATATTTATCATATATTATCGAAATTAAATGAATACATTTATACATATTTATATGTATAATTGTGTAGTGCGGAGAAGGGTGGTTTGCGTCTGAGAGACGAAGATCTAAGAGAAGATCGAAAGGAACAAATTTACGCGACTGTTTCGAAAGAGACAAAAGAATGCAGTCACAGGAACGTAGTGCTGACATACGGAACGATGTTGATCGTGCACAGAAAGGGTAGGAAAACGTGGCCGGCACCTCGAGCGTTGCTCGCTCGAAGGCATTCGCTTTGAATCGTGGCCACGTTCGACTTGAACTCAGTTCGCGCGACTACTCTCTCTCTTTCTCTCTGTCTCTCTCTTCTGTTCTCTATATGACTGTGTTACTCTATGTCTCTACGACGTTGTGGCACGAGACTGTAGTGGAGAACGACCCCCTGGCGGGCACTATCGTAACAAATGTGGCCGTTTGCATAACACGACGACGAGCAATTCGGGCAGGTTTGACGGTGCGCGATATAGACCTTTAGCCATAGCATGTAAAGAGAAAGCGAGAGAGAGAGAGAGAGAGGTCAGAGTTAGAAGGGAATAGAAGAGAGACGAGGGCGGGTCGTGGTCGAGGTACAGGACGAGGGTTTGAAGGTAGATAGTAGGGTGGTTCGCTCTCCCAGAGGGCTTCTGTATAATCTATGCTCTGAGATAGCCAATACCGAATAGGGAGCTGCATCCTTCTCTTACTCTCTTTGTCTCTCTCTCTCTCTCTCTCCTCTTCTCCCTTCTCTCTTTCTCTGTCTGTCTGTCTGTCTGTCTGTCTGTCTCTCTCTCTCTCTCTCTCTCTCTCTCTCTCTCTCTCTCTCTCTCTCTCTATCCATTCTCGTAGCAGCCAAGCCGCATTTCGAATTGGTCGGAACAAAGTGTGCGCTTGACGTTTACCGAGCTTTCCTTTCTATTCGCAGCTTCGATTTCATTGCCGACTCTCCGTTAACCGTTCGACGATGGGAACGGCTCTTGGATACTCGCTCAAAGATACTTAGAGATCTGGGAATAGAAGTGATGCCGATGACTGAGAACAGACAGTTCGTTTCTTTGTTTCGAAAAGTAACGAGATGGATAACAGATGATCGAACTTAGCAAAAAAGGGGAGGGAAAAGAAAGAAAAAACAAAGAATTACACCGTCTGGAGAAATTGCTAATTAGTCATTTGAACGATTTGTTATATCCACATATGTAACATAATGTTTATTACGAATAAAGCGTATCGGATTTCATCTAGGCTTCGACGCGTTCAAAGTATATTTACACTTCGTATCTCTCGTATCTCGTAGTTCGCAATGCTTACATCAGCATTGCGTATTAAACAGTGACGTCTTTATCCGCACGCAGTAGTGACGTTTCGTGTAGGATTGTAGCCAGATTCTCTCGTATTTGCCATTGCCACGTTCAACGTTTTCCTATTATTATGCCCTTATTACGACAGTTTACAAGGACGTCTTGCAATTAACCCGCATCAACTCTAACTTCGAACTGAACGAACTACCGACGGCCCGCATTGTCCCTCTAACGTGCATTCTCATAATCGTGAAAAGGGTGTTAACTTCTTGATAAGCACGTAATCTGTTCGACAAATTCTTTACGATTGTGCTTGTCGCGAATGAAGTAACAATATGTTTCAAAAAAATAACACGTTGATACTTTTTCTTCGATTATTTATAAAAAAATCATTGCTACGTTTCTCTACGGTAAAAAAAAAAGATAAAAAAAAAACAAAGAAAGAAAGAGAAAAGAGAAGTCACGGTAAATAGAACAGAAACCATTTAGCTAACTTTAGTCAGAACGAAAGGGTCACGTACGTCCATTGAGCAAAATCTAAAAGCACGATACGAGTCTGCATCGAAGCGACGAACCGTTTTACAAGTTATTGACCCTTATACGAGGTCTATAGCGAAGAAGAAGAAGAAGCCTTAAGGGAGCAAGCACGACAAATTATTTCGACGTCAAGAGAGAGAGAGAGAGAGAGAGAGAGAGAGAGAGAGAGAGAGAGAGAGAGAGAGAGAGCAGTCTGTTCAAGAGGAACGCTATTATCCTTCTTTATCTATTCTCTTCTGTCCTTCCAAGTTTACTTTCTCATTAACACGATCATTAAATTCGATTTACAATGCACGAGTCCAATTACTCTTTTATTTCACAGTAACGAACTAACATTGTCGGTATGTTTTGAATTCAACAATTTGTAACATTTTTGTAATAAGCCAAATAAATCCATTTGGTCTGCCTACACCCTCGTTTCTTTGTCTCTATTTCATTCGATGGACAAAAAAGCGTTTGGATCGAAGCAAAAAAACGATCACCAATGTCTACACCAAATCTGAGATGGAAAGAGAGGAGAGGTAACATTGCTAAGAACGTACGCATACATACATACATACATATATATATATATATATATATATATATATATATATATACATATATAGTTGGCGAGCGATCCGGTTTGAATATCGGGCAGGTACGTCGCCGTGCTCTTTCACGGTATACCCCTGATACAGCTTATCACGACTTTTATCCCTCGATAAAAACTAAAGGCCCCATTTCCAGCTTTTGTACTGCCCGCGGCTTCACTGGAAGGTATTGCGCCTGTTTCTCCTTCAGCGTACCTCTACGTACCTACGTGCATAGCCAACCGGTAGCTACGTTCGTTTCTCTCTTGCTCTTTCCCAAGCTATGTACATATACATACTTATATATATATATATATACGTATGTGTGCATGTACGTATGTATACGTAAAGAGAAAGAGAAAGAGAGAGAGAGAGAGAGAGAGAGAGAGAGAGAGAGAGAGAGAAAGAGTCACATTTTCTAGCTGTGCACAGCAAATGCGATAGCTGGCAAGGTTCTACGTACACTACGTGGGCTCGTGTCTCGCGAAGGAGAAAAACATGGAAACGTTCGGATGGTATGTAAGTACGTACGTATGTACGACGAGCCTCAGTCTATTCGTGTTAGAGTCCGTTCTACGGAGTTGATCCTATATCCCTCGATGGTAATGTTCGATAGTAGTGGTGGTGCTGGTGGTGCTAGTGGTAGTGGTTGCCGGGTGATCGAGGACATTGGTGGGGGGTGCCAAGTCATAACGAAGGGGTCGGGAGGATGGTGGAATCGTTACCGGAGCCTGCGAACGAGAGCGCATGTGCGCTCTATTCCCTTCTGCCGAACGCATTGCATCGAAGGGAGCAGCCATGAAGGAACGAGGATGCGGAGTTCGGAGGGCTTGCTTGCTAGCTAGCTGGCTGGCTGGCTGGCTGGCTGGATGGCTGGCTGGATGGCTGGCTGGATGGCTGGATGGCTGACTGGATGGCTGGCTGGCTGGCTGGCTCGAAGGTGGGGATAGACCCCGTGGGAGTTCTTCTATCTTACTGCTTTTATTATATGTGTGTTTGCTTAACGACTCTTCCTTCTTCTTGGTCCATGGACCGTGTAGTCAGCTAGTCGTTCCATGATCGCGCGTAGATCGCGCTTTCACAAAATGCCTTTGAATCCCAGCTTCTCGACGATTTGATAATGACACATAGTCGGAATCATTGTCGAACGCAAATTCACTTTGTTACTTCCTACTTATCAAAATTCCTCTTCGAATGTTCAATCCTAACCTTCGATAAACTTCCTATATAATACGCGCTATTAATTGATTATTTTATTTTACGAATTTTCTCATCGAAATTTTGATAAATTTGATTTATTAGCAGTAATTATTCCTCGACCGACCTCGCGGAGTTTTTTTTTTCTTTTTTTTTTTTTTCTTTTCATATTTTTTGTCGTTTTAATCTTTCTTCTTTTTTTCTTCTTCTTTTTTTTTTCTTTCTGTACTTTAAATATTTCTTCGGGGGATTGAAAGGACGAAAATTTACAAGAACTTTTCGTATCGGGTTACAGGAATTAATCAGTGTCTCGTATGCAACAGCAAAAGATAAGATTATGATCTCACAAAAACATTCGTTCATATATACCGTTTCCCCCATGAAATAAATAGCGGTCCTTCGTCGTGATACACACGTTTCACGGAAACGCAAAATTATCAGGGATTATTTTTCGTCGGCAATATCTCTCTCTCTCTCTCTCTCTCTCTCTCTCTCTCTCTCTTTCTGTCTTTTTCTCTCAGAGTTTATTTATACGATACGAAGATTTTAAACATGTTGTGCTCGCCTTGAACTCAACAGAGGTATTATAAGCCATCAGACGCAATGAACTTAGAAGACCTTGCGTTATTGCTTGAATGCGCTTAAATAATGTGCTGAGAGAGGGAGAGAGAAAAGAACGCGATAAACTAGGCTACTAAACTATTAGAATAGCAAGAAGAGAAATATTTTTTAGTCGAGCGTCTCTCGAATAAAATATTGTCTCTATAAAAATCTACGAAACACGCGTTGCAAAATTTTCGCGAATATTTAGTAATCCGATAAAATTATTGGGATAGCTTTTCTTTTCCTTTTTTTTTTTTTAATTCAAAATCATTATGCAAAGTCAGTTATTGATTTTGACAATTTACAGTTATTGTATCTGACGCTAAGTATCGCGTAAACGAGTAGGATAATATGTTATGCGAACGAGCACGGAAAGTTCTCAGATAGCCGAAGGCACGTCGACGGAGATCTCAATCACATTGTTCAACGATATAAGGCGATGCTATCATGGTTGTCACGATTTGATGGAGCGGTAATGGCTCGGCCAATATGTACATTCTTACGGAGGGTTCGCCATATATGTACATATATATATATATATATATATATATATATATATATATATATTACATATATCTATATATTTGTGGATGTGTATAGATATGAAGGGAAAGAAGAAGGATGCATTACAAACACATTTCAGGCACTTTCATGGTGTAGGTTAAACATCTCTGCGTTGTAAATGTCCATTGGCGGAACGTCTTGAGTCGTCCAAACTCGTTCTTATTATGTTCTTAAAAGAGAGCGAAAGGAAAAGAAGAGAAGAGAAGAAAAGAGAAGAGAGAAGAAAGAAGAAAGAGAAGAGAGAAGAGAGAAGAGAGAAGAGATTAAAAGGAGAAAGGGTGCGTAACACGTTCTAATATCGTAAAGCCGCAACGTGCTCCGATTAAACATTATCTCGGGAGTCCAATGTTTCTCACTAGGACGATAGGCACATCCCAGCAATATAAGCTCTCAACCGGATAAAATCTTATCCCAGCTCAATTATTTCTTTCAATAACCGACTCCTCGCAATTTTCACAGCAGCCAAACGGAGCCGCTATATCGACTTAAAGCAACCATCCAAGTTGACAATTCTCTCGTTAACTCGAAGCATTCTATATTCGATCGAGAAGCGCGATAAAATAGGAACATTAACAGATAACGATATTCCTATGCGCATTCGATTCGCTTAAATGCGCGTATCGTTTAAATAAGATATTCTAATAACGTAAAATCTTGTTAGCGACTAATGAGTAATAATCATTTTGATCATGCGCTTTCTCCTTAGAGAGAGTATACTCAAGCGCTTCTTCACGGATAGGTAGATATTTTTCGGAAGCCATAGTCGCGCCATCATAGCCTCACGTCGGATGTCCTAAATTGCAAGAGCACGACTTTTATTAGCGGAAAGAGATACCATGGCATTTGCATGTAATGGCGACGCAGTAGGTGGGAGTGAGGATGGGGGGTTGGTTGGTACGATGGAAAATATGAGGGTTGAAAAGGGACGTCGAAGAGGAGGGGATCGAAGGTGGTTCGTAATTAGACTCTTAAAGGTTCTACAGGGAACTTGCGTTCCATCCGTTGTATTGTAAAGGAAAAGGGAGAATTTTTCGAAGGGTGCCCTTTCGCAAGTACGAAACACAGTCGCCTCAGGTTTTCACCGTTTTCGAAGTAGGGTGACGTTACCTACATGTCGTTCTTTATTATAAAATGAAAATTTAATTCGGTACAGGAGCATCATCCCCCTCACGATGGAATCGCGAGACGAGATTACATGTATTTTAGTACTGGCAGTGCGCCATACCGAGAGGTACTTTATTTTTGAAAAGTCGTCCCCACGGCTATAGTCACCCGACTCTCTGAAATTTCTTCTGGGACATTGGCGTAATTAGTACGAGGGTCTTGGATATTTTCAAAAGTTAGCGACTTAAAAATCCTATTGGTAAGAATATACTTATACGCATGAACGAACCAATGTGAAAAATTGCTAAACTTGGAAAGAAAAAAACAGCAATGTGCCAGCTACGACGGCGGTCCGCTATAATCGAGGAGATATTTTTTGTTTAGAGAAACAATATCGCCGCTACTATCTTTCTCTCTCTCTCTCTCTCTCTCTTTCTCTCTGTCTCTCTCTCTTGACCCATCCTGTGTACTCTTATAAATTTCACTGGCGGCTTTACAATTTTGTGGAAGATTAGAGCCACCATCCAGAGAAATAACTACACGTTCAGTCGACGAACATGGATACACCTACACGCATAAAGGAGAGAGGACGCCATAGCCAGCATCTGGGCGAGATCCGATCCTTCTGTGTGCGCGCGAACGCATCTCGAAAACACGGAGAAAGCTTGTGTTTCGTGGGTGTAGTGTGTGTGCGTGGTGTGTATGGCAGATACACGGCAGATAATGGGAGGCGCCCTTATGGATGGCGTTTGGGTTCCACCGGGAACAATGGAACCCACTCTCCTCCTCTCTCCATCCATCCTTGTCGGAATCCTTTATTACTAGTCCCTATATATATACCTATACACGAACAGGATACCCTCATATATATTGTATATGCATTTGTGCGTACGTATATACATATACCTATATATATATCTATATATATGTATGTATGTATATATATATATATATATATATATATATATATATATATACATATATATATATAGGGTCGGAACGTACCTGTACGCCCTACGCGGCATGGAACGAGCTGTCCAACCAATCAGGATTTAAGTCTACAGCGAGACGTGATGAACCGCTGTGGCAAAACGTACATACACACACCAGCTTGCGTGCATGCCTGTGCGTGTGCACCTGTTTCATTTAATCGCGAAGGACGGGAACGATTAAGGGTCGACGCTGGATAAATCGATTTTGACTTTCCTACTAGCTACCTAACATTTCTTCGTGTCAGTTGCCATTAGAACGGTTTATGGGACATTACCTTATTTACGTCTACTTAGATAGATATTTAAAAAGATTAAGGTTATTCATCCATTAAGAAATTATTTCTTTTCACTTTACGATCGTTGTTGATATAAGTTTCATTAGTGTCTCAATCAAGAAATTCGACGAATCTTTCTGAAATAAATATTGTAATTCTGCGAACGACGAAGACAAATGGCGGCCAGTTTTCGAGTACCTACATCTTCTCCTTTCCACCCACGAATGTGTATAGCTCTCCGTCTTTGTCCATTCGTGGCGACCTCGCCGTTGGAGACTCGCCGATATCCATTCGTAAATATCTCAAAACGGCTTAATTTCGTGGTGCAGCGGTCGAATAAAATCTCGAGCCAGTGAAAAATGCAGAGTTTGGTCGGGGAGAAAGAAGGAGACAGAGATGGCTGAAAGAGTGTATGTGTTTGTGAGAAAGAGAGAGAGAGAGAGAGAGAGAGAGAGAGAGAGAGAGAGAGAGAGACGTGAAAGGAAATAGAAAAGAAGGAGAAAAGAAGACACAGCATCCTCCATCGTCATCCATGGACGTTTTCTTCTTCTTCTTCTTCTTCTTCTTCTTCTTCTACTTCTTCTTCTTCTTCTTCGTGTGATAAGGAGTGGGAGAGAATATTCGTGTTACTCGTCCCATCAATATCAACTTCTCTGCTCCCTCTTTATATATAGCTATATATGTATGTATATATGTATATGAAAGAAAAATTTTCGACGATAACTCCGAAATTCGTTTCGCGTTGACGATTTATGAGACTAATCCTCACACTTTTCTTATCCCCGTTGTATCCAGGTATCTAAGGCCGGATCGCATTTTAACGAAAAGGGCAACGAATTAAAAGATGCCTGTTCTGTAGACCTCCTGCTTGAAATCGCGAGAACCAATTTTTATCGTGAAATTAATGCGTGTATTAAGTATTTCAGTAAACTGGGATGGGGGAGAGCAAAGAGAAATTAATATTCGAACGATAACGATGATGTCTCGTATCGTTCAGAATTCTATCGTTCGTAAGGCGAATTACGTTTCCCATCTTACATCGCTTTATCATTAGTTTATTAATCCGGTTACTCCTTGTAGATAATTATTTTTTAATGATATGAAGACGAGCATGTATCCTTCTAGGGCACGAAACACGCGTCCGGTTTAATAAAGTTAGCATTAATTAATCGTTGAAAAGGTAAATATGTATATCTAAGTTCGTCAGTAATAATTATTATTTATTTATTATCGTTCTAAACGCTAGAACCTAGTGACGCATCTATTATTTCCATTATAATAACAAATTTCGACGGAGCTTCGAAGATTTGTTGTTAGTAATAACGAAAGAAAAAAAAAAAAAAAAAAGAAAAGAAAATTGCCTAATTAAAACGAATTTATTATTACTTTTCAATCGATTTTTTTGTCAAAGCTAAAACCTTTCTCTCGAGCATTCTCCCAACAAAACGACGAAAATATTCTCGATATCATCGAACGGAAGTTATTAATGATAATTTTATGCGATTTCTGGATAATTATTGTAACCGACACACTAAGGGCGTTGCGATTAGATCTACTCGACTAATTTGAATAAGATCAACGCTATAATTATATTAACCTTTACGCTTAGTTAAGTAATTTTACATCGATATAGTATTTCGACGAATCGAGTGGAGCGTGAGAATTATTCAAGCTTACTATTTAATCTCTTTCTCTCTCTCTCTCTCTCTCTCTCACTTTTTTCTCTATATTAGATAAATATAACACATTTTATTTTCTCTACTAGTCGAGTTTCGTTCGCATAAAATGTATCGCTTTATAAACGTATAATGTCGATCGATAATTAGTATATATCTACTAATCCTATGGAAATTCGAGATTCAGCAAGTAGAGATATCTGATGTGACGACTCGGTGCTCTCCTCGATGAGTTCATTTCGTAAAGTATATGGTAACTAGAAGGAGAGAAGGAAAGTAAACAATTATTACAGCATTTGCGTTATTATGGCAGCCGAAATTGTGTAGATGTAAAGATATGCATATATACTCTCATACATATTTACGTTATACATTCGTGTAGGACGAAAATGTGTTATGGCGGCGCTAGCACGCAACCGTATAAATCTTCCTTATAGCGAGCTAGGATTACGCGTTTGGTGCTAGCTATGCGTTTCGTAGCTCTTTGCGTACCTACGTAAGTATGGACAGCAGTCATTGACGCGCTAGCGCCGTCTGGTAGCTCTCAAGTTGCGCATATTATATATTTACGTGGCATCACGTATAACTTATGTATGTATGTATGTATGTATATACGTATATGTACGACTCACGACACTTGGAACGCCTGGTACCCAACGTTACCATTCCTCTTGATCATCTTGGATGGAATGAGCCACCCAACTTTGACGCTCATAAAGAGAGTACCGAGTTGTGCCAATCTCTGTTTATAAACATTTTCTTTTGACCGTGCCGATCGTCTTCTTCGTACGAACGATACGACATTGATTAGAAGTCGTTTCCGTTTAAAAATTCAATGGTTATCGATCGATATCTTATATACATACATTACTAAGAAAGAGATGAAAACTTGATGTAGAAATAACAAATCTAAATCTATATTTAAAGCATCAAGTACGAATCGTTCGGTTTTAATCCCTTGGTAAGAAACAACAAAGAATGCCTTGTTGAAAAATCGCGTTATTGTTTTTGACCACGTTCCTCGTCCTATAGGGGAACCGAAATCGCTATGAAAGCGAGTACCAGGCACGTGGTTGACATTTAATTGCTTCTTTAGATTTACGACGACTTGGGTCCGTTGTTAGCTTCAAGTGCGCATGCGCGTACACGCATCTACAAGCTTGCGAAGAATCTCTATCTGTCTCTTTCTCTGTCTCTTTCTCTGTCTCTCATAAGTAAGTACTTACTTACTTACTTCTATAGCCAACTATTCCAGCAAGCTCGAAACAAACGATTGTCCAGTCCACTCGCACCGACTGCCATTTATTCTTGCTCCCACCAACGAATCCTTACTAAACTTTATTACTCACAAAATATCGCTAACTTACTTCTTGGAATCTCACTTATCTGTGAGATGTAAGTGCAAGAATATAATAAGATTAACCAATCGAAAATTAGCACGCTTCCTGCTGCTAATTTATATAAATCGAGATTGCCTTCTGTCGTATCACGAGGTAAAGTCTATTAAACTTCGCTATATTAAGAAAGTACCTGTATATAATATTTGTAATGTTACTGCCACTTTGAAAAAAAAGAAGAAGGAAAAAAAGATAAAAAAAAAAACAAGTAGCAACGTTTGCGCTATATATACGTAAGATCTAAAAACGTTATACGTTTTCTAATTCGGTTAAATCGACCGAACGATGATAAAGAAACTATAATAAATTCCATATAAATAACGAGCCATTATTTATCCTCGGCTTGTGCAACCTTCTCGATGAAATGGAAGCAAGATCAAAAGCGATTACGAATCGAGCTTAAGTTCTTGAAGAAATTTAATCATCGCGAAAAGATATTTCGACGTCCAGCGATCGAAGTATATTCGTAAGAGATGAGAGCACGGTGGTCGAACTGACGCTGACGTTAACCATCGAGAAAGCGATTTATCGGCACTCCGTTTATCAGGCGTAGGGTGGCACGGAAAATCGATGTACGTAGCTAAGTAACTGGAACGCGAAGACGGCAAGGGTGTGTCCTCGAGGGAAAACGTGCAACCCTAAGTCTTTTCTGCCTGCCAGTGAAAAAAAAATGATACTTATATAAAATTCGCTGCTAGGAAAATTCTCTTCTGTTATTTCTCGCAACGAAAAAAGAATTGCTTTTTGTTTTCCTTAGTCTTTCCCCTTTTTTATTTTTTCTTTTTTTTTCGTTATACTTCTTTCTTTTTTTAAAGCAAAAAGTGATATCGATCGATGAATCGTTCGAGAAAGATTTTACGAATTAAAACTCGGATATAAAATCAGATAGATCTTAATGGCGAGATCGTACGATCGGCCATTACAAAGGAACAATATATCTTTGTACGAGTATGAAAAATTCTATGGCTTTTGAAAAGAGAAAGAAAAAGAGAAAGAGAAAGAGAGATAGAGATAGAGAGAAAGAGAGACAGAGATAGAAGTAATGGAATGTGAGTGGTTGAGGAGGGTGGCAACGCGGTGGAACAAACTTCCTCAATATCCTCGTCTACTTCGCGAGAGCGGGCAGGCCGCGTGTGGCGAGCGAAGCAGATATTAAACTTAATATACGGCCGCAATTAGGCGCAGGCCTTCGCCCTCCGCAGTTACACGCTCTCCTTCTCTTATACTCGTTCGGCTTCTCCTCGTGCATTTGTATTTACCACTGTGCGAATGGTTTGCTCGGTGTGCGTGTCTCGTGCGAATACAAAATCACGCGTCATCTTTTTATATGTATATATATATATATATATATATATATATATATATATATATATATATATATACGTACGTACGTACGTACGTACGTACATATATATATTTATATATCTTCTTCGCATCTAACACGACTTCTTCTTAAATCATTCGACCGAACGCGTCGAGCTAATTAGCCGCGAGAACGTCCACGCAAGAGTAGTACTTAATTGGATCGAATTTTTTAAGAGTCGGATGAGAGTGACGAAAGTCTTTTCGATCTGACCGAGAAAGAATTCTTCGACGATTCGATCGTCGAGACGATCGTTAACCAGTCTCCAGAACGAGTCAACGTGCGGCATTTTATTATCAGTCGAGAAGACAATAAGAGATATGAAGACTTTTATTTATGTCGACCGATAAGGAATGAAACAAAACAGAAAAGAAAATAAAACTGAAAAAAAAGAAAGAAAGGAAAAATCGTGTCGATCACTGCAAGATAATTAACGAACCTTGACCAATCAAGAGGTAACGATCATTAACGTCATACGAATCTCCATTATTAAATGAATGATCGACGATAAATAGAACAAAATTTCCGAGAGAGAGAGAGAGAGAGAGGGAGAGAGAAAGAGAGAGAAATGATACGTTCGATGACCGAACTTTTCTTTTTTATTTCTCAAATATTTTATCAATTAACTCGTGATTCAAGTCTGCTCGAATGTCGCTTTCAGAGCTAATGATTTCTGTTTATGTCTGATTCGTTTCTTTATATCAAATCACTAAAAAAAAAAAAACAACAACGCAAAACACGAACATTTATGAATTATGATAATAAACAATCGGTAAATTGAACCGAATTGCGCTTCACAAAATCTGGCCTTTGTGAATGGAATTAATTCGAGTTAATTCTTTCGCAATCGTTTTAAGTCCGAATAATAAGGTATCAACATATTTAAAAATTATATTTTACGTGTAAAGTGACGTTCCTCCATGGGATCGGTAATGTAATTGCGAAAATAGTCTCCCTAATAGAAATATATATATATATATATATATATATATATATATTCTCGAGAATAAAATGTGAGATATATACCAAGAAGCATTAGAGTACCCTATTCCGTAGAAATTTTTGATAATGCTTGCGGCGGCACTTCGTCGATGGCCGCCGACGGATATTTATGGCGAATGAAATGGCCGCAATCAGGTTCACCGGTTTTCGAAGACCGACGAGAACTCACTGGAAAAGAAGATGAGGAGTGAGAACGAGAAAGAATGAAAGGGTGAAAGAGAGAAAGAGAAAAAAAGAGAGAAAGAGAGAGAGAGAGAGAAGAAGGGAGGAAAGGATAGAGGGGAGAAAGCTGCAACGAAGGGTTTTCGAGCTCTGCCTCGACTCGCCCCTGCGTGATGTGCCGCCAGCAGGATGGAATGGTTCCCCTCCGGTTGCCAAGGTAACGTATGGCGCACCCTTCGAGTTTCAACTACCACCTCGTGGTGCTGCAGCCGTCCGTTTCTATGTGCGTATGTTTCTGTGTGCGTAGCTATGTGTATGTTTCGAGATCGTGCGCACGTTGGCCCCGAAAAAGCATCTACCGACGCACGCGCTGCTGAATTTTGTGTGAGCCTACACACATAGACATATGCATATATACGTATACACGTAGGATATATACACTGTCTCTTTCTTTCTTTCTCTCTCTCTCTCTCTCTCTCTCTCTCTCTTTCTTTCTTTCTTTCTCTCTTTCTCTTTCTCTCTCGTTCTCCATGGACCACACTGCTGGGAACGGCCATGCTGAATTCAATATCAGCATTCTCTGCATTCTCTCGGAATTTTCTCCTTCGCTCTGAACGATATGTGCTTGATGGGTTACCCTGCATCAAGATCCGCGTATGGCTCTCACCATCGAAGGCTTCATCGCCGAGAGGAAGGATCCTTCCAAGGTACCAAGGGAACTCCGAGAATTCGCCTTCTCCCGAGTAGTATCGAGTTTACTTTTCTTTTTAAAATAACGATCGAGAAGTACGATTTTGCCTTTTCCTTACTTTCTTTTGCGAATCTTCCACCGAACTCGAAATTCAATTTTATGCGACACTTTGTGTGGTTTGATTCAACGATTTTTAGAATACTTCGATAAACGTTGAAATTCGCCGATGATTCGTATATTGTATTTAACATACTCGATTCAAATAGATTTACATTGATCAGATATATGGATTACTATTTGTATTATAGTATTATCTATATAGCATTAGCTGTGATCGATTTTCAATGCTCGTAAATTATCGAAGGAAGACATTGAAATAAAATCTTGACTATACAGATTCTATTTTTTGTTATCTTTTTATTTATTTATTTATTTTTTTTATTAGTATCAGATTCCGTTTGATAAAATCTGAGCATCGATTTATCCAGCCATTATTCATGTTTTACGTGCGAAGAAACTTACATTGACTCACAAATAAATCGAATTTTATCGAAGACGGATCTTTGAAAGCGTAATGCTAGGAACGCGTCAGAAGGAAAAAAAGGTATATCGTTGAGATTGTCAGAAAGAAATGACGTGCTTTACTCGGCTCATAAAATCTGACGTTTTCATTTTGGAAATCGTGTCTGTTTACTTTCCTAGAGCCTTAAAACGTTAAGATCAAGAGAAGATCTTTTCTAACTCGAACTAATCTATCGTCGCTTAGCTCTTCGCCTATACCATTATCTACGATGCATTCTTATCGTTGTGACATATATTGAAACTGATCTATACATCCATGGAACATAGAAAAAAAAGTGTGAGAGGGAAAGAGATAGATAGAGATAGAGATAGAGATAGATAGAGAGAGAGAGAGAGAGAGAGAGAGAGAGAGAGAGAGAGAGAGAGAGAGAGAGAGAGAGGATAAAAATGAAATGGTAAAAAATGCTCGTCACGCCAGCAACGATCTGTCGGCTTCGTTGACTTATCCGTCCGATAGCATACGTGTTTTCGCTGCTCAAATATTCCATTATCGTTGAAAATTTATAAGACCATTAAAAAGAGAATCCACGGTGTGTTCATTCCGGCTTCGTAAAAATTTATGATTTCTCACATTTTCACACACGACCTCATGGGATATTCGAATGGTTATTTCGAATTGTATGTGATTGGAATACTGATCGATATGATAATCGATGTCGATAGTCTTCCTGCGATTACTTCCGTTGATCGCTCGTTCATGACTGCGTATTACGAGGGTGTTCCACGATAAGAATGCGGAAAATGGAGAAGGAAGCTAGTCGTACAATTTCAACTACAATACGATCGTTTTAAATTATTCTACTTCTTCGTTTTTGATCGATTAAAATGATAAATAAAATTTGTTTTCTTTTCCTCTTTTTTTTTTCTTCTTCTTTCTTTTCTTTGCTTGGTTCGATCAGTAAAAATTACGATGAAAATAACGTGGGCACGCGCGGTTAAAAAATTTTCTTAACAGGTACCTAGCCGGTTGCTCGTAGACGACAGGTATACACCGAGTTACGTACTCGCATTTCGATAACTACCCAAACACCATAAAAAATTCAGAGTCGTTCCATTCGGCAAGCCTACGTTTATGGCTTTGACTTACCGAGGGAAAGTCAGCCGGCAAAAAAAGGGACACTTTCAAGAAAGGGTTTTCGACTTCCTCTCTGACAATGGGAAAAAAAGCTAAGGACTCGAACTTTCTTTTTTAGGTCTCTCACTTCTTCTTCTTCTTCTTTTTTTTTAGCCGTACTCCTTCAACCCCTGCAATAAAGCAACCATTCGGAGATAGTATTTCTTTTTTTTTCGACGAGGAGAAAGCGAGGAAGGAGAGAGTTAAGATTTGTGACTAACGTCAGAATGACAGGGTCGGTCAGTCAAGAAGGAAAAGTCGCAAACTTTCCTGATGAGAGATACCCAAGGAGATCCATGAGATCTCTCGTGCGACGTTTATAGCGGTCTTTGCTCTTTAACTTCTTGTTCAAAGATAAGTCGAGTTGATTTGATGTAGCGTACAGATAAACGCTGATTGCAACCTTGAAAGAAAGAAAAAGAAAAAGAGAAAAGAAAAATAAAACGAGCGGATTGAAGTAAAAATGAAAATGCGGAATAAATGGGATGAAAGGAGAACATTTATAAAAAAAAATTAAAGACGATCGTAATTATTATTTTCCAGGTCCAAATGGTTGTCCGAGGCGCCGTGGCAGACAAACGTACACGCGGTTTCAAACGTTGGAGCTCGAGAAGGAGTTCCACTTCAACCACTACCTAACGCGACGGCGGCGAATAGAAATCGCGCATGCCCTCTGTCTGACGGAAAGACAGATTAAAATCTGGTTTCAGAATCGTCGAATGAAGCTGAAAAAGGAACTGAGGGCGGTAAAGGAGATCAACGAGCAGGCGAGACGAGAACGAGAGGAGCAAGACATGATGAAGAAGCAGCAGGCAGAGAAGCAGGCGAAGATGCAGCAGGAGCAACAAAATGCTGCTCTACAGCATCAACAGCAGCATCATGTAAGCGGTCTGGACAAGTCGCAGAGCGATCTACTCAAGGCGGTTAGTAAGGTGCCAACATAGGAGACCTTGCTGAACCGACTCTCTTTCTTTTAAAGGAAGAAACTAGAGACTGAAGCGACCTGGACGGATACGCCTACGAAAACGAGCGGACGGCTGGTAAGCGGACGGCTTCTTCCTCGCCTTCCTCCTCACCCTCCATTATAACCACCTTCTATTCCTCAAACTTCTTCACCGCTTCGTTAAGAGGAAGGAACAATGAAGGAAGGAAAGAAGGAAGCTTGACTATGGATCCTGCGACATCGAGAGCGTAGCACGAACAAGAAGATAGGATTCGCCTGGTCGGGTATATCCTTTTTCGATCCTCTTTCCCTTCTTATTCCTCTCTTAGCTACTTATATTCTTATTATTCCACCCTCATATTCCTTCGATCATACCCCAAAACCAACGAGGAAAGGCAGCGAGGTAGACGTTGCGCTAACATAGTAGAAATATCGAAAAACGCATCGAAGTCTCGATTCACATGTACTTACTTACTTACTCGATGACCGGCCACCAAGCTTCCCTCCGCAAATAAGGAGAATGGCGATCGGGATACCGGCTGGTCTCTGACTGATTCCTAGAACGTATAACGTGTATTTGTTAAATCGGCGAGCGTGATCGACGGAAATAAAGGATGACGGCCTTCCTCAAGAGGACGAAAATATGTAATGGCTCCCAAACAAAGCCGATACTCGGTGAGACGCGAAAGAGAAAGTGGTGGGGGTTGGGGAATGACAAAAGGGTCGATCGAGAAAACAGAGAGAGTGAGAGAAAGAGAGAGAGAGAAGGAGAGAGGAAAGAGCGAGAGAGATAAACGAAAGTTTTCGACTCGAAAGGAACGATTAGGCTTTGACCTTCGTATATCGAACAGAGCACACGAAACTGCCATCGGAGGTCGACCGAACGCTCATTTTCGACGTGCTCCATGTTTATACTTGGCTAAACGCTAAAAGGTTAGAGAGGATATTTCTCTACGACCTCTCTCATTCTCTCTCTGCCCTTCGGATAGATCGCAGCGAGGAAGTCGGAGCAACGAACGTAGCGCTTGCGAAAATTTTCGACAGCTCGCTAACGCTTCTCTACTTCCGGTATTCGTTAGGTATTATTATTATTATTATTATTATTATTATTATTATTATTATTATTAAATATTAATTATTAATTATTATTATTATTATTATTATTATTATTATTATTATTATTATTATTATTATTTTGCGTCTTTCAAAAAGATTTCTTCGTTTGTTGCTCGTCACAGAATGATTCGATCAATCACGATAGATTCTCGCTATTGTTGTTTCGGAGCTCGCTTTTGCGTATTATATATCTATACATATATGTATACATATATGTATAGATATATATACACGCTTTTCTTTCTTTCCTTTTTTCTCAACGACGGCGAAGAGAAAAGAGAGAGGAGAAAAAAATATATGCAGGATAAACACGAATGGGACGACGACGACGTCGAAGACGCGCGCGGCGGAAGGAACGCGACAGACGACTCGGCAGCTACTATTGACGTTAATAATAATATCATTATTATTATTATTATTATTATTATTATTAATTATTTTTAATTATTATTATTATTATAAATATTATAATTAGTATCATTATTATAGTTATCATTATTATTATTATTATTATTATTATTATTATTATTATTATTATTATAATTATTGTTGTGCCGTTCACAATATTGTTTCTCGATGAAGACGAGGTCTCGTCGAAAAATTTTTATTTTTTTACGAGCATCGCATCGAAGGTCGTTAAATTTTCTATAGAAATTGTTAGATTTCCTCTTATTATTTTTCTTTTTATTCGAGTTATCATGCGTTAGAAATGTTATCGGCTCTTCGAACATGTCGTTCGTTCGAAGTCGAGAAATCTTTATTTTAGTTACGCGACTTGTAAGCGTTGAGAGATTTTTATTGGATGAAACAACAAGAACCGGTAATTCTTGCCACATCGCGAACGATATCGGTATATTTACGTGCGAGATAGTTATCTGCGAAAGCGGGATGCTATTTTTTTGTAATAATTTTTTTTCTCTTTTATTTTTTTCTTAATTTTATTCTTTATTATTTTATTTTATTTTCTTTCCCATTTGTAATTCTATTAAACGTTGTGAAACATTGAAAATTCATATGATTTTCTATGCGTTCGAACGGTTGATCGGTCGGTCGGTGCAATGTCGTTCGGCTTTTTTGCTATTTTTCGCGTTCCTTCTATTTTCGAAATCTTCGGCTTCTTCTTTTCCGCAAAACCGACATGAACTCGAACCGATACAGAAACAAATATGTAAGGTTGAAAACAATTATAACGACAAAAAAAAAAAAAGAAAAGAAAGAAAAAGAAGAAAAAAGAGAAAAAGAAAAGAAAAAAGAAGGCGCGCACATGCACCGTAAAAGAATATACGGAGCAAGCAAGCAAGTAAGAAGAATCTCACCGGACGAGTATCTCACTCTTAGTACATTAAATACGTAATTTGGTGTCAGGGTAGACCTTTCCATAGATATAGAATCCCGTTGTTGGTATTACATACTTAACAATTAGATTATTCGTAAAGAAGCGAGGAAACGTTATGCGAATGGGAGCGAGCGAACAAGCAAGCGAGCGAGCGTGCGAATGAGCGAAAGAGAGAGAGAAAGAGAGAAAGAGAGAGAGAGAAAGAGCGAAAGAGAGGGAGAAAGAGAGAGAGAGAAAGAGAGAGAGAATGAGAGAATGCGAAATAGAGACAGCATTAAGCGAAATTAAGCAACTTGGAATTATATAGTATAAAAATTAATGCATATTATTTTTCTCTCATCCTCCTCGAGCCCCAGTGCCGCTTGCTATACTCAAATCCTGACCGCGATTCGTATTTACTTTACCTATCGATCGCCCCCGTAGTATAGCAAAAGTATAGCATACAGATTTTTAAAGATGTGACGCGATCATAGGTGTATGTTTCGGAGACATTTTAACAAAAAGAAGTAAAGATAATCGTCCGATTTGGAGTATGTATATATATATATGCATATATGTCTGTATGTATGTATATATATATGTATACATATAATATCTATATTTATTACGATGCCATTAAAACTATTACGAATCGTGGAAGAGTCAATGATATACGTAAAGTTGTAGAAAAAAAGAAAGATGGTGAAATACTATAGAAACATTCATACGCGTAATTGCATACCGCCATATTTACGTAAATATACGTACATTAAAAAAAGCTAACAAAAAAATCTCTTCGAAAGTCAGGATGTATCGTACGCGGCGCATTGTAAGAAATGATAACAACGTAAAGCCATATTGTACACAGTACCGTATTATATATAAAAATATATATTATATTAAAAGTAATAGGTATGTTATTATATATATATATATATATGAAGAAAGAAACCGAAGAAACCTATCAGACACACCTAAACACATACCTATATAAATACACAGCAAGAAATTTTGATAGAGTGATAACGTTTTAGAATACGTATATACGAAATGTACGTAATTAAAAAATAATAACGCGAGCATTAATAATTCGACGAACCGTACGAATGGATGTTGGAAAATAAAAATAAAATTAACGAGGCCGAAAACCGGCTGGCGACTCTTTAACGAAAAAAAGAAGAACAAAGATGAGAACGAGGAAAAGAAAGCGAGAAGATATTAAAAAAAAAAAAAAGAAAAAAAAAACGAAAAAGGGAGAACGAAAAGACATCCGTATCGAAGACGAAAAATATCCATTCACATACAGAGGATAACGGAGGTGAGGCCGCGTTTTTATTACTACTCTACCGCTGATTATCTTAAAGCTAAACTAATAATTATAAATACTATCTTGTACGTAACGTTTAACGATTAAGCTTGCGCATGCGAGTTCGTGAAGACGATGTTACTTCTCAGACGATGAAAATATCTCTCCGCGCATAGCGAAACGCGCATACCGCAATCCGTAAAGAGAGAAAGAAAAAAAAATAAAGAAACAGAAAAAGAAAGAGAGAGAAAGAGAGAGAGAGAGAGAGAAAGAAAGAGAAAGAAAGAAAGAAACAGATAGATACGTAGAAAGATTCAAATACATAGGCTGGGCGTATGCGTATGTAAATAAATGGATAAAAAAAAAGAAAAACAAAAAGAAACACACAGAGAGAGAAATGTAAAATATGCGCGTATTGAGAATATGCATGGGCGTCGACTAGATTGGATTTCTCGATGGAAAATCGTTCGAGCTAGTCTATCCTTCTGCTAATCCTTACTTTTTCTTTACGTTTTACGTAACGTTACCGAACGAGTGAAAGCTGTATCGTGGCGCGAAGAAAAAGAAGATAAAAACAAAAAAAAAGAAAGAAAGAAAGAAAGAAAGAATAAAGAAAAAGGTTCGAACGAATTCCAAGAGGAATCTTCAAGGTCGGTCACGGCGTTCCTCCTCTTTCGCGCATCCTCAACGCACATAAATAAACCAATTACTCATGTACGTAGTCGTATATCGGTTCCGCGCAAGCCACCACTACCAAGCTACCCTTGATTATCAACATCTATCCTTCTTTAAATCAACTCGAGTCGATATAAAGAGGATACGGCGCTTTTTTACGTATTTCGATTATTTATTTCGCATAGGGCCGCTACATATTAGAATTCTTTCGTTTCTTCCGTCGTCTACCGTCAGAGAAAAGAATAGAGATGGAGATAGAGAGAGGGAGAGGGAGAGAAGATATGAGAAACGCATGTGATCGTAGATAGGAATTTACTTTCGCTAGGATCGTATACGGATTTAATGAGAAAAAGATAGAGATAGAAAGAAAGAGAGAGAGAGAGAGAGAGAGAGAGAGGGAGGGAGAGAGGGAGTAAAAATATTGTTAAAAGGAAACAAACGAGTCGATGTGAAAGAACGTACGCGACGTTATTGTATCTATGTGTAGAAAAGCTTTACATACTTACGACTTATTATTGACTATTATTATTATTATATATTATAATTATTAATTATTATTATTATTACTATTATTATTATTTTTATCATTATTAATTATTATTATTATTATTATTAATATTATTATTATTATTATCATCATTATCGTTATTATCGTCATTATCATAATCATCATAATCATCAGCATCATCATTATCATAGTTACGTTTTCACGTTATAAACCGATTAGTATCGTTAAATTCTTGATAACGCTCAGCAGGAAGTAACTGCGGCAGCGGCGCCGATACGTCCGACAAATTAGGGATATACGTAATAACGCGTAACGATATATATATATATATATATAGTTATTATTATTATTATTATTCTAATGATAATTAGCACGAAAAATTTGTACAGATAAATGGAGGCGAAATATCCTGACCGCGGTCACGATAGTTTCTACTTATTACAATTAAGTCTCTTAATCGTTATTAGCCGTAGCGATAATATCGGTACATAGATACATACATATACGTGCGAGAGAAGAACGAAAAAAAATGAAGGAACGATAAGAAGGATAAGAAGAATAAAGAAGGAGAGAGGAGACGACGGTGCTGACAATGGCGCCTTCGGTTTGGTTACGACGATCGATTTTGAGAGTAGTACCGACGAATGAGTGGAAGTGTTCTCTTTTCTCTTCTTTGTTTTTGTGTAAGCGTGTGCGCGTGTGCGCACATGTTTGTGTGTGTGTATGCGTGCGTATGTATGTATGTATGTATGTATGTGTGTGTGTGTGTGTGTGTATTTTCTTCGTTCCTTAACGTTCGTTCGACACACATGCTCGCTTTAATACGTTCTCCGTCCTTGTTTGAAAATTTTCAACGAAGCTTATCATTGAAAACACTCCACGTAAAGGCGTTTGAGTCTCATCGATCTTTCGTCTCATTCTCAAATCCTTCTTTGGTTATCGCTAACCTTCGTATCGGTAGAGGAGAGAAGAGATATAGGAAGAAAACTTTAGGTTACAAAAAAAAAAGGATAAAAAAGGAAAGAAAAGAAAGAAAAAAAAATGTGCGCGCGCCGTCCACTTGCAAAGAATAATGAAAGATAAATAAAATAAAGTAAAATAAAGTAAAATAAAATAAAATAAAGGAAAAGAAAAAAAGAAAATAATAATAATAATAATAATAATAATAATAATAATAATAATAATTAAAAAGTAAAAAAAAAGAAAGAAAGAAAGGATTCAAACGAAAAAGATACGAAAGCGATTTTCTTTCTTCTCGGCTTACCTCTAAGTGAATAACGGCGACTATTTGAAGGAAAAAGGAAAAAAAAAAAGGAAAAATACGATATAGAGAATATTATTAATTCCAAGTAACTGGCGCGTAATCATATCATGTGTATCACCTTCATAATGCTTCCTCACGGCCGTCTCCGGACCCTCTCCGAACCCTCTCCGAGAGAACACTCACATAGACCTCTCATCCCTTCGCCTTTTTCGATCTCATCCCGCTTCCTTTTTGCCACTTGTCCCCCTATTCCTCTTATCGTAGATGTATTACGTTCGGATTCGAGCATTATTCATTTAAGTATATATATGTAGTTTATACTAAAAGAAAATAAAAAAAAAGAAGTGTCCATAGAGAGAGAAAGAGAGAGAGAGAGAGAGAGAGAGAGAGAGAGAGAGAGAGAGAGAAAGAGAACGTGTGTGAGTATGTGTGTATCCATGTATGTGTGTATGAAAGAGAGAGAGAGAGAGAGAGAGAGAGAGAGAGAGAGAGAGAGGTGTCAAACGAATAAGCGACTAAAATTTAGTAGTACAACTTGCCCGACTTGCCAAACTCACGTAAAGAAAAAGAAAAAAAAAACGAAAAGAACACGTACGTAGATAGATAAGAGTCGCTCGAAAAAGGAGAGACACGTATCTTCATATTTTTTTTTATTATTCTTTTTTTCCCTCCTTGTTTCTCTTTGTTTTCTTTTCTTTTCTTTTTCCGTATTTCTCACTTTTTCAAACGACATTTCTTTTACGAATCCTCCCGCGTCCCAGAATTCGCATTGTCTCCCACCCAACAACCCACACGTCCTAAATCCAGGAGCCTTGCTTCTCGCACAGAGGACTTCTCTATATCCGAATTAAGAGTTACAAAAAATGGGGAAGAAGAAACTTAGAAGAGAGTGTAGTGCGTTGTCTCGTGCGTTGGTTAAATCGACGAGCTCATTTAACACGCTGGCGAGCGAGTGATTTGTAAGTGCGAGCGTTGCTTCGAGGATATAAATTGGCCGTTTTATGCGTGTGCGTTTGTGTAAGTACGTGCGAATGAAGTGTAAGAAAGAGAGAGAGAGAGAGAGAGAGAGAGAGAGAGAGAGAGAGAGAGAGAGAGAGAGAGAGAGTGAAAGACAGGGACACAGAGAAAAAGAGAGGAAAAAAACATTGTTGTAGTATGCGTGAATGAGAATACGTGCGTCGTCGTACAGAATCTCTTTAAAGCGAGTCCACGAAAGAAGTAAACAAAAAGCGTTTAAAAAATGCACTATGTTTAGAATTTATTTTTGGCATTGAAATTTATTATCTATTAAAAAACGAATATTTACTATTATTATTATTAAGGCGTTCGAATCCATTAGGCAGGATCGAGTTAAAAATTGTTTGTTATATAATATGTTCTTTTTTACACTATATAGATATTGTCATTGTTTATTTATGAACTGTTTATTTTGCGTACTACTTTTCTTCGTACTTGTTTTTGTTGATATGAAAAAAAAGAGAGAGTGAGAGAGAGAGAGAGAGAGAGAGAGAGAGAGAGAGAAAGAGAGAGAAAGAGAGGAAAAAAGAATGGAGAAATGTGAATGAAAGTATAAGAGAAAAAGAAAGGGATAGAGAGTGATAAAAAGAGATAGAGAGTGATAGAGATACGGAGACATTTTTTTTTTTATATAATGACATAATGTGACTATCGCTTAATCAGCGTTTGTATTTTTAAAAACATATATTATGTACATGTCCTCTTAAAGTTGTGAACCTTGAATGGGGAGAGTCGGGATCGTCGCGTATCGTGAATATATTTTTGTCCTTCTTTTCTTAATGGAACTTTGTAAAGAAAAATGAATGAGTAATATTTGGATTTATTAAAATAATCGCAATACGAAACGACCCCCTTCTCTTTTTTCGTACGACTGGTTGTAATATAGATAGTTTCTACTTACTTTTTGCTTCCTTCTGCTCTCGCATATCGATGAATCGTATTATCGAGTCGAACGATACACGATATATATATATATATATATATATATATATATATATATATATATATTGGTTTAACTTACGATCACAGAAAGCGTTGTTGAAAAAGAGTAGAGATATTAATTTGAATCCGTAATTAGTTTAATACGTGATTTCAAGTTTGTTTCGTTTTTATTTGATTTTATATCCCGGCCAAATTGTTTTAATAATTTCTTTATGACAAATCGACACTTCGTTTCTAAACACTATTTCTTGTGTTTTATTAGTTCGTACGTATCTACATATGTATGTATATACGTCTACGATAACGTTGTATATACCGTTATATATAACTACTTTATATCTTTATAACGATTTGGCATAATCTCGATCGTAGTTCTTATGTGTATATGATATATACGTGTTTTTTTTCTTATCTTTTTGTACAATAAGAAAGAATCACACGATCGTGTTGTTTCGTTTCTCATTGAAACTCTCGTTTCGCGATGAGCTTTGGCGTTATTAACAATAGATATATGAAAGAGTACGTGTTTTTCTTTGTCTTTGATTATTTTTTTTTTCTCTTTTTTATTATGTCATAGATTTATAACGTTTCTCTTAGAGACTCAACTACATTTTTAAGTTTTTTTTTTTTTTTCTTAGTAGAATTATTTGTTTGTTGTTTTCGATATTATATGCGATGAAAAAAATGAAAAAAAGAGTGAACAGATAATTAGTGGCTCGCGTTAGTAGTGTTTCATTTATTTTCTTCTTTTTTTTCTAAAAAAAAAAACAAAAAATTGAAAAAAAGACGAAACAAAACGAACAAAGAAAGAAAACACAAAAAAAAAAAGATAAACTAACGCGAGACCAAAAAAATGCCGGGCCTGTGCATATGTAACTTCCCCTCGAACCCTTTCGTCCTAAAGTCCCTTTTTTTTTCTTTTTACACGAAAAAAAAGGAACAATAGGACTGTAAAACGTGACAAAACAAAAGACTCATTTTCGAAAGACCGACGATTAGCATGATCGCGCGTTTCGTTCTTGCGAGCAAACGAGCAGACGCGACACGTAGGAAGGAAATTGAATGAAAAGCAAAAAAGAAAAACGAAAAGAGAAAAGAAACAAAAAAAAAACAACATGAATCAAATGAAGAAAATGTGAAAATTATAATAGTCTGTCTCGCTGTACAATGCGTTTGCGATGCAACGAAAAAATTGAGTGAACTTAATCTATGACTTGCGTATTATCGTCTTGCTGTACCTATTAAGCCAAATGGAAGTCATTGGTATTATTTGAAGAAACTCTCGATGTAAATATTGATACGTTGCGTGAAAACTAAAAGGGTTTGACAACATCTTCCTCCCCCCTACCATCTGATGAACGAAGGTCCTCCAGGATCGGCGAGCATCGATAAAAGAAAACAAGAGAGAGAGAGAGAGAGAGAGAGAGAGGGAGAGAGAGAGAGAATGAGAGAGAGAATGAGAGAGAGTGAAAGAGAGAGAGAATGAGAGAGAGTGAAAGAGAGAGAGAGAGAGAGAGAGAGAGAGAAATGGATTAATGATAATTAGTAAGACACTGACACACACATTCACTCATAAACATACATAATACACGTACACAGCGATCCGCGCTTCTAAACGCGTGCCGGTGAATTAAAACCTAATTAATATATAACTATAACGATTAAAAAAAAAAAAGTGCGTAGCTGTCCTTCAATACCTACCTACCATGTTAAGTAATAAAAGTAACGAAATAATGAAGTCTCATGTCTACTGACTATTAAAGATTAGTATTATACCGTACGATGAAAGATTAATAATAATGATAATATAATTATATTAATAATAATGAATAATAATAATAATAATAATAAATAATAATAATAAAATAATAATAATAATAATAATAATAATAATAATAAATAATAATTAATAATAATAATAATTAATAATAAATAATAATAATAAATAATAATGATAAACAAAAACCGAACGGAGATGGCGAGATTGATGACGATTACGTCTACGACGGGTGAGGAAGTAATCCATTGACAATGAATGTAAATGTATCCATTTTCGAAACTTGATGTAGAATTATACTCATAAGCTATATCTATGATATACAAACGAAATAAAAACACATAGTAAATTATGGTAGAGTACGATTAATTCCTTCGTAAACCCATTATCTCACTGTCGATGTATTTAGATCGTTAATCGAACAGAAGGGGGTGCTTCAGAGCGAAAAAAAAGGGGATGGAAAATGATCAGACGAGTTTTATCTAATTTTACCAATTCCAATGTGTGCGTCGTTTACGAAGAGACTATTTTATTTTTTTGAACGCTCGAAAAAAAAATCCTTTTTCCATTTCTGCCCCTCCGTCTCTACCCCTTCTCTTTCCTACCCCTTCCTCGCCTTGTCTTTCTATTCCTCTTTGCCTGATTTTCGCCACTTTTACGCTCGGACGGGCGGAACATTGAAATCGAAGCATCGAATGGTCGCGCCCACGGCTACGGATATTTTGGAATATAACCGTATCGGCTTATGCATCAGGGTGACCCCTACGAGAAGGACGAGATAATAGGGGTAGGGGAATATACATTGAACTTCGCTTCGAACAAAGCACTCGAACCATTTACCTTGTAATTCCATCGGCCATGTCTTCTATCTCGTTACCACTCTGGGCGTGTGCCGTTTAAGCATCAGTTTTTGCTTTCGTCGCATTTTAAAACGCATATACATTTTTACTTATATACTTACCTGTTTATACGATATTTTACTCGTTAAAATTATATATGATATTTTTTGTTTAATAATAACTATCACAGATATTCTGGCCAAACTTGGAATCGATGATTACTTGACGCGAATAAAAGGAAATCGAAAGAAAAAGAAAAAGAAAAAGCGTATAAATAATCTATATATATATATATAGATTATATATATATATATATACACACATATATATATGTATATATCAAATGATGTTTCGTCATGTTTCATTAATGTTACGATCCTTGAACGAATCGAGTAATAATATCCAGTGATTTTTTCCAAATATACTTAATTATATAATTACATACTTTTCTTTACAATACAATAATCCTAATTATACGTTTCCGGTCAAAGATATTTCAGTCTTACCTAGATAATAAGTATACGAGCGTTTAATGCAATTTTGGAAAAAAGGAAAAAAAAGGGAAGAAAGAGAAAAGAAAAAAAGAAACGAAAAAGGGGGAAAAATGAAAAGAAAAGAAGATAAGAGGAGAGGTATTCTTAGAGCTAAAGGGTCGGTTTTTACGTATCGCCGATCTCACCGATGCAATTTCGCATCGTGCAGCGTAGCATACTCGATCGACGAGGACGCGCATTTAACCGTGATTATAGTGCTCGCTCGAGCGCTCGCAACAAAGCCCGACCGATCAGGGCTGATTTATAAACAATGCACGCCTCGAGTGCACCGTCTCGCTAAACTCGGAGCGCACGAAAATGCGTCGAGCTCCTTGCAAGAAGGTGAATTCTTGCTTCGAAGACGCTTCGAGCTGAGCCGAAGCTAAAATAGATGGATGGATGTGGAAGTCTGAAGATTCTCGCGAAGGTCCGCCCGTGAAAAAGAGAGAAAGAGCGAGGGAGGATTTAAGCGTGTTGGTAGAGATAGATAGAGAGAGTGAGAGAGAGAGAGAGAGAGAGAGAGAGAGGGAGAGAGAGGAGAAGAAGAAGAAGAAGAAGAAGAAGGACGGATGCAAACGGCATGGAAACAGCCGTAAAATTACAGTGTAAAACACGTTGTGTACTACGCGAAAGCGGCGGTTCGCGAAATTTACGACCTTGGAGCATCGCCGATGAAAGACTCGTAAAGGCTCCTATAATTGCGTGTAAATGTTTTTGTTTTCCCGCTATCGTTAACCATCCCGAGACTACGGAGAGAGAGTACTTGATTTACCGTCGTCCTCGTGAGACGATAAGTCGCTATATTCTTCTCTTTCACTCTTTTACGAAAGTCGAGTGGTTTTGTATATTTTTTCTTTTTTTTTTTTCTTTTTTTGTTTGTAATTCTTTCTACTTTTTCTTCTTCTCTTGTCTTTTTTTCTTTCATTAAATCGAGAAATAAGTAAGTAATAGCAGTTAGTAACTTTGATATGATAATTCGATTATTTAACAGCGATAAAGGATATTATTTATTCAATTATATCAGATTTATTAATTAATATTCTCGAGTTAAGGAATTTTCTATCAATTTAACTAGCCTTATGTAATAGGGATGAAGAAGGATAGAGTTATCAATGCGGATCGATCTAGATCTAATTGCGTTTCCACGGTGAATGAAATAAAGAATGAAATAATAATCGATGCAATTTTTTTCTCCAGCCGTCTAGATGAATTTATTCGAGGTTTTTCCCGTCTGGAAGAGATATAAAAATTCTCTTTTATTCAATTATCATCTATTCGTAATATATCTCGTGAGTAAGTAGCAAGATGTAGATATATCCGGCACCTTTTCTATCTCCATAAAAGCGAAGTGCGCGGAAAGTAAGGCGAGAAATAGTCGAAGGCGATGCAATTTCAAAGACGTTAACACCCATCGAGCGTATCGCGTGGACCTATCGGGGATCTTACGTTACTGGGATTTACAAACCTACACGCCTTCGCGACACTTGCTCGGCAATAACTTGTAGTCGGGCGAGACGTAAATTCTCCCTGCGTTCCGACATCGATCGGGAATAGGTATGTACGTAGCTACGCCAATTACGAGGAAGAAAACGGAAACGGAATCTACACACGTTTATTTCACTGAACTCTACCTAGGATATATATATATATATATATATATATATATATATATATATATGTGCGTGTCTATATATATATATATATATGTATGTATGTATGTATATATACACAAGAGAGTGTTCCGCTATTACGCACTTCATTATTTTTTTCTTCCTTTCTTTTTTCTTTCATTTTTTCTTTCTTTCTTTTTCCCTTTCTCTTTTTCTTTTCTAAAGGGCCTTTTCCTCGTTAAAAACGAGGATGACGAGTAGTAACGAGCAGTAGAGCCAACCTCCTGCTACGTTTATTCCGAGATTGCGTTTTGAAAAAATTACGAGTCACTTTCATGCCGAGTGAGATTGCCATTCGCTTATTCTAGAATAGTACTAGCAGTTTAGTATAGTAGGTAGCGGATATATGTAAACGAGGCAAAAAGAGACGTTAAGTAATTATAAACTCGTCCATCTATTTGTGTCTTTTCTTTCTCTTCTTTTTTTTTTTCTTTTTCATTTTAAGTCTCTTGTCTTTCATTTTTTCATTTTGTAATTTTTAAAAAATTCTCGACTTTTTTCAAAAAATCTCGACATCTTTCCAATCTTCGAATCGTTACAATTGATTTTTCGTCTACGAAAAGAGAAATCAAAACAATCCCGCGTAATTATATTTGAATATTTTAATTTGACGTTTTAAGAATTTTGTCATTCCCCGTGGTTACTTACACGTACGAGAACCGGAGATTCCGGATAGCTAGTGATAGTTAAATGGCTCGTGTATGCACATATAACTATACCGAAAGCCTTGAGAAAACGTGGCTGGACCCCTCTAAAGTCCTGGAAGATTCTCCTAATCGAGGGTAATGCAAATACGATGTTAATGTCGCGATTCGAAGTGCTTTGAAAGTGCTTGTTGACGACCTCCGAAAGAAAAATATAAGCGTTCTCTGTCATTTTTCAAAAGGCCTCTTTAAATCGGGTTCCGGTGAGAAATAGAGAAGAAAAAGAAAAAGAAAAAGAAGAAGAAGAAAAAGAAGAGGAAGAAGAAGATGATGATAATGACGATGATGATGATGATGAGAAAGAAAAATAAGAAGAAAAAGAAGACAGAAATAAAGTTTCAAAAGACATTCCGATTTTTTTTTTCGAACGGTCAAAACTATTATATTAAAAGTCTCATATTTCGTGATTCGTTACACATGTCGTCGGCTTATTAAATGATTTTTCTTCACGGGAAGGAATTAACGAAAGTCTTAAATTGTATCGCATAGTACGCGGGAAAGTAGCGAAGGTTTCTTATTAATGTTCAGCCGGGCGACCAATGAAACGCACGTGCGACAAATTATGTGCCTTGTATTAAGGGAATAAAAAGAAAAAAAGAAAAGAAAAGAAGAGAGAACAAAAAAGAAAGAGTACTAATAGATCTAAGAGGAGCGTTACAATCGAGGATTCGAATGAGGATTATCAAATGAAAAGAATAACAATGAAATTCGGTCCGAATTTCGGAAATTCGGAAGAAGCAATCTAGGAGAAAAAAAAATGATTCGAAGAGAACAAAGAGATAACAAAGAAAAAAAGAATATAAAAAGAGAGAGAGAGAGAGAGAGAGAGAGAGAGAGAAATCAGAAGCTTTCTTTAGCTTTCGGGAAAGAATCCGGTGGTCGATCCGCTTTGCAGAATCGTATTTTCCACGGTGGGAGTGGAAGGAGGAGCGAAATAAGGATCGTCATTGTCCGAGAGACGAATGAAACGGATCCTCGAGAGCGAAACTCGTCGCGATCTCTTTGTCCTTATCCCCCTATTTCCGGAGGGTCCAGGACGTTCGCGTAGAACGCCATTGGCAATCTGTAAGGTCCGTGGAAGAGACGCGTATGGAATATTAATTCGTAGGGTTAGAGTTACCGACGTAACGCATAACGGTGTAACGTATACCAATGTCAAGAAATACCAAAATGTGTATATATGTGTGTGTATGTACATATACATAGATACATACATATATATATATATGTATGTAGAGAAAGAGAGAGAGAGAGAGAAAGAGAAAAAAGGACCGCTCGGCATAGGTGGAAACGCGCACATATATCCACGTCGCAGAGAAATATATGTGTCTTCTCCATCGAGCCTCCTTCCCGTCTCTTCTTCTTTCCCCTTACTTATTGGTTTCGTCGGGGCCGGTACTAGAGTGGAAGAAAAGTGGCGGACGAAGATACCATTCGAAGGGGGCCTGAACCTTCTACGGAGAAACATAGAGAGAGAGAGAGAGAGAGAGAGAGGGAGAAGGGAGAAAGATGGAAGATGAGGAGGAGGATCGAGGATGAGGAGAGAAAAAAGAGACGACCGGAGGGGCGACCTCCCTTAGGAGCCTTTAACGGAAACGTATAAACGGACGAGAGTAAGGAAACGGTGACCCTCTCGACCTAATACGCGACTTCGCTGATATTTCCTTCTCTTAAGGATAATTCCTTATGCTTCTTGACGTAGACTCTTGCTGGATAATAATTGTTTGCTCGAGTTCTTTCGCGTTAATATATGTATATATGTACATATATATATATATATATATATAGAAAGAGAGAGAGAAAAATACCGAGATTTCTCGACGAGGGAGTGCGTTGTTTTAACGAAGAATCCAGACGAATAATTTGAACTACGAAAAAAAGAGAATAACAAAGAGAAAGAGAGAGAAAGAGAGAAGAATGCGAGAAAGAGTTAAAGGCGGCAAGTGGCTCCTATAAGCGTCGTCGACTACTTATCGCCGACCATTTTCATTTCGTCCCCTTTCTGGCTTTTCGGCTCGAGCACTAATTGAGATCGTATCTCTTTCCTCCTTAACGATATTTCAAACGGGTCTTTCGTTCGACACAATTCTAAATCGATCGTGCATATCCGTCCTTATTTATTTATTTATTTATTTTTTTTTTTTTTTTCATTTTTAGCGATTACCAAAAATTACACCCTCGTTACGATATGACTCATAAGCAATAGTCGATTCAAAGAGCGAACGAGAGGTTGACCCTCTTTTTAACGACACATTTTTCTCTTCTTTCGAGAATCGTAAAAGTATCATTAGGTGTTCGCAAAAAGGTAGAACGATGATAAGTTCGAACGATAATCGGTTTGTCCCAGTGCTATAGGTAATAATAACGAACACGTGAACGAACAAATATCTCTTCTCTCTTTCGACGTTCTTTATTCATACTCGTTCGCCTTTATGCCCGCCCATTTTTTTGGATCTTAATCCCTTCGTCTTTTGATAATTTCTTATGAAATTCTTTAATACTCTTTGACGTCTATAGCGCGTTACGATTGTATCATAATGCGATTCACGTTTCAAAGTTGCCGCTAGCTAGATAGCTATGTAATAGTAAGTACTACTTACATGCTTACTATTCTAATCTTTGAATTTCCATATAAAACGATTCGAACGGATTTCATTTTGACTCAAAATCGAAATTATATAATGCGAAATTATCTAACAGTAATAACGTGCTAATGATATTGCGAATTTCCATACTTACCTATTTACATACTGTGCGAGTAATATCTATAACGTGTACTTAGGTGGTGTATTTTTCAAAAAAAAAAAAAAAAAAAAAAAAAAATTCCAACCAAGTAAACCGATAATTCACGGTCAGATCGTAAATATCTTTCTACTTTTCCCTTTTTTTAGAGAGTGGGGACATGGGGGTGTTATGTGTACGGGCCGAGTTCCGTCATAAAAATTTCACTTTTTTAGGAAATAGAATCGAAAGAAAGTTTTTCTCCTTCGGTCATGCCAAAGCAGCGGTATACGTTTCCCTCGAACAACCAGCGATGTTTCGGGAAAGGTAAAGGTTTTTAGCCAATGGTGAAAGCCTTTCGTCGCACGAAAGAGGTGTCTCATTGTGTAAAATGTGTCTTCTTAGTCCGAAGTTATCCGTTCGAAAGGTCGAACGTGTCGTTCGAACTCTCCTTTTTTGAAGTTAACGAAAACTTTTGCATTTTGAGATCGTTTTATTTCTCTCTCTCTTTTTTTTTTCATTTTTTTCTTCTCTTTTCTTCATTCCATTAATAATTATTCTTACTTTCGAAAAGTGTGCAACGAGGAATTTTTTCTATTTTTTTTTTTTCTAGTTTTCTCTATCCTTCTTTTTCCCTTATTATGCGTGAAGTGTATCGTGTAACAAAAACATGTTTGATAGTTTCCATAGACGTGAATTCACGTGTCATCATGGTGTTCACAGTTTTAGAATATATCGTTGTTCAATGTAAGTACTTATTTATCTTATCTCTATAGAATTATTCTTTAATACGGTGCTGAGAATTCAAAAGCAAGATTCGTTCTTCGCTCTTATTTTAAAACAGATAATACGAGAATGATAATGTCGTGGTAATGAACTCTTTTTTTCTGAAGAAAGAAGAAAACAAAAAAAAATGAAAGGAGATAGATTCGAATTAAAGAAATGATAATTAAAAAGAAGTATGAAAAGATAGAAAAAAGGAAGAAAAAGAAATAGAAATCAAAGAAAAGAAATTGGATGGTTCATGGTAAAGAGATGGAAAACTTGACGATTGTAGAATTATCGTAATCGTTTGTAGAATGAAGTCACAAAAAAAGTATTCGACTTCGAGTATACATTGCGGTAAATTTACTTTGATAAAATGTCGGAAGATGTTGGAAGAAAATGGAACGGAAGATCGTTTTTCGCGACGACCATTCGTTGAGGATCGAACGAAGGAACGAATGGGAACGTTCTTCTCGAAAGTTGGTGTGGGTGGAACAAGGGATGGAGGGGGGAATATCGAACGCGACAGCTCAGCTCGCGCGTGTGTTCGTAGTTAACAATTTAGTTGAGAAGGCGCGCATAACTGAGAAGCCGGTTATCCGATTTTTCACGTGCAATTTTCTTGGCTGGCCATGGTGTCTCCTACGAAGAAAAAAAAAAGGTTGATGGAAAGTCGAGATTGTCGGTTCTAACGATCTACATACTCCCTCCTTTTATTCGCATACGCACACGCACGAGCAAAGGAATATGCGTACTTGCATATCTCATGTAAATTCTTTGGCATTTTCCACTCGTTTGACCGGTAGCACCCAAGTAAATTGTCCTTGCGAGTAGATTATGGGGGACACGTTTTGGGGCACGACAATAGGACGTGCCATCTATTTGATTTTTATCCACGAACAAATCTCTTTCCTTTCGACGTCGATAAATTCTTACGATGAGAAAGACTAGTTTCGATGTTTCAACTCTTGATACACTATATATTTTTTTCTTAGATATTTGTATGAAAGAAAACGTTGGTATACAAGTGCATAAGAGCTATGCACTCGTATTTATTTTTATATTCGTACTACGCCTAGATAGGTATGATCCGTGTAATTAACTTATCCTTATCGTAATTAACGTTAAAAAATAAATGAGTTTTCATGTTCTCTATTTTACGATTCGTTATCCTACGTCTATCTAGTCGATTACGCGAAACAGTGCTACTCTTTTTATATTAAAGATATACCAAGTTATAAACGGCTATCGACGATAATAATATTCCAACAGATTAGTCTGAATGTAACCATTTAAATGGATATACGTATACATTTCTTAAGATGATACGAGCTAGAATTTATCACGATGGAAGAAATTAATTCGTTAGTTTTATGCTTTACATTTACCTTAATAAATATAGCAGGTAGGTCTGTTTTTAAAAATTCAGGCAAACGAAAACGGAACAGTTATTCGAGTCTGTAACTAACGGTACGATACGATAATTAAGTTCTACATCATTCGATTTAAGCGAATATTAATTACTTACTCGAGAGCTGTTTGGTCGATGTTTCTATGATAACTCTAACTATTTTAAAAGGAACCTCACCTACGAGTGTAAATCTAGCGTGTGAATAAACAAAAAATTAAAAAAGATAGCTAGGCAGGCAGGTAGGTATATTATACATAGAGGTACCTACGGGAAGGGAATTCTTCGTACGCAACGACCGTGCTAGCAATTAGCGAAAGTGCACGTGTTAACGGTGTAATTACGAAAGCACGTTAATCGCCATTACGAAATCATTCGTAGTTCGTTCGAAGAACGAAGAATTTTTCTTCGCGGATCTTATTTTCGATCGAAGAAAAGAATGATCTTATATATATATATATATATATATATATATATATATATATATATATAAAATCATGCGAACGTTATTTCTGATGTTTTTTTTTTCCTTGAGAAAAAATAATATGAACAATTTTATCTTCGAGATAATAAATAATATAATATCCACTTATTTTACACGTAATCCTGAAAATATAAAAAATTGAATATCTTAGAAAATTTTATATGATATCAACGAAATATTTACGATCGAAAGGGAGACAAAAGGAAATGCAAGAAATTGAAAGGAAAAGGAAATAGAACTTTCTTAGGAATGATCGCATAGTTAGAGCTAATTGCGCGAAGACACGCCGCGATCTATCTTGATGTACCTTGCAAATACATAATGTGCTTTATATCCATAATCAACGTTCCGTAATGGCACTTAAGCATCCACTTGTTGATACCATTTATGACCTTTTGTGCACGGCGTTACATGTGTAAAATGGTCACATGGACGTCATACCAGCACGCACTCGCGACTACGTTAAACGTTAATATCGTGTATACACGCACGGCTACTTACCCAGCCGCGAAAGCACGTTGTTACGTTTAAAGAAATTATTATGACATTTTCGTAGATGGTTTGACACCGAGAGGCTAAGCTACCTTGTCAACAAATTTTTATCAATTTTGTCTTAGAATAAATTCGATGTAATCGTTGAAAATAGACTAGAGTATCGTCGTTCTAAAAATAAAAAATATTAATAAATAAATTATTGCGTTAATCACGATTATATTATTCACCAATGAAAAATTTGCAATGTTAGTAATGAAACGAATTAATTACGGAACATTTTTTTTTGTATAGATCTATCGTTATATATCGGGATAAACAAATAAATAATTTGCAATAAGTAAAAAAATGATATAAATATATTTAAAAGGTGCCTGAGTAATATTTATTAGATATAAAAATTAAAATAACACAGATCGGCTTAATCGATTCTAAGAACGTAGAATAATAAATCCGATGGTACGACAATGATAAGTTAAAAATAAATCAATCGGATAATCGTGGCCGATTCGATTTAGAACTTTCCTTTCGTCGCGACGTACAAGCGACGTCGCTTTGCATAGAAATGGCCGACGTAGCGAACGTACGTACGCGAGTGTTCGTAAAAGCGTATCGAATCGGACTTTGGCCCTTTTATTCTTCTCTCTTCTACAGTCGTGTTCAAGCAATCACGCTGTAAGTAATTCGATTAGAAATGTATGTAATAGATCGACAGGGTGTCTAATAAATGATCATTGAATATATACTATTCTTGGTTGGTATAATAAATGCCTTCTTCTAATACGATTCAAAATTTGTTCTTCGGATCGTTAACTTCGACCGCTTAAATTAAACGCTAATACATAATAACCACGTATTTGTATTTGTTATTCCGTGAAATAATTTTTTTTCTTTTTTTCTCTCGCAACAGCCCGTTGCGACGTTACGACGAAGTAATAAAACTTTGTTTACGATCGAATGTTTAAATACAACAAGTTGCTTATTCATTTATATAACTTTCACTGTGTACGTTTATTCAAGGTCCTTGATAGAGGTGAACAAAGCGAAACATACATATTAAATAGTAAACGAGTCGTATAAACTGATCAGTTAATATTACTACGTCGTCGTAATAACATCTGCGTATAATAAATTAAAATTTTAAAGTAAGTCGAATTAATTTAGTTAGAAAATTTCATTCCTCCAAAATGGATATATCAATTAATAACGAAGAAAGAATTTCTCGAGGAAGCTGTATTCCATTCGTATCGTATGATGTCGAAGGGAAAATAAAAGGTCACTTGGAAATTTTGAATCCGTGGTTTTAGGATCGCTTTGGTACTTGGCCAATTTACTTTGGAATGACGTATACATTGAGAGCGACGGTCGTCGGGTAGAGGTAAGCGCTATCGAGCTTCGCAAATAGGTAGGTGTTGTATGTAGAGTACGCTCGCACCATCTAGATTTCAGTGAGCAGCGAGTCGCGCTATGGCGTATTGATCTTTTTAGTGGCGACGCGTCTCCGCAGATGCAATCCAACTGGTGCAGAGTAAAGGTCTATATTTCCCTCGGGAGAAATACATTTCGGTATTCCTATAAACACAATTTCCCAGGGAATATTGTGCTAGGAGAACGTCTAACCGACATACAATCCCACGTAACGTGCAGTGAGCGTAAACGAAGCTGCCGACGAGAGAGAACATTAAGGCTTACGCATTAGTTCTCTTCTTCCTCCATTTTCGCTGGAACAACATCGACTGTTTCTTTTTTTTGTTCTTTTTTTCAAAAATTATAATTTATCCGATCTTACGAATGAGAGGAGTCGATAAAATGAATAATTTAGTAATGTATAAGCGATTAAGTTCACATTTATTAACAGCGATTGGTTGGCTTTGACTCTTTAGTTTTTTGTTAAACCGTATTTTATTTTCATTGATTCAGTATGAAAATTCATAGAGACTGACATAGTTAGTATATTCGATCGATAGGCAGAAAAGTATACGTGATCCGTCGGTACGATTCGTAAACGGGAAATAAAGAGAAATGAACGTATTGGCTGTGTCGCCTTTTCGAAATGCAATGATACATGATATAAGATATACATATACGTGAAACAATAAACGTAGGATATCTTTTATACGTATGCAGAATATATTTATGTATGTACCTACCTACGTAAGTACTTACGTACCGATTATCGTCCGTCGACCGACGGACGTTGTCGTAGCTCTCGCATATAGCGCCACTCTGTCTAGCTGATGTCTACGCTCTGTCAACTGTTTTATATTTAATCCGGGTCGTTTTAGTAAGCAATAAACAAACAGTGTATCGCATAAGCGCCGCTCGAATTAGCCTCAATACCATTTCAAACGGCCGACTCGCATTTATGAAGATGACCGGGGCTACGGTGGCCCACCCGAGGCAAAGAGAGAGAGAGAGAGAGAGAGAGAGAGAAGGAGAAAAGCGAGAAAAAGAGCGAGATAGAGGGAGGAGAGAAAGAAAGAGTGAGGGAGAGAGTGAGCTACTTGAAGTCACCGATCGCGCTAGCCTGTGGAACGGAAAGAGGGCTGCACGAAATACAAGTGGTGGTGGTGGAGGTGGCAGTGTTGGCATAAGTGGGGAATAGAAAAGTAGTGGGGACTTGCTGACGTCACGAGTCCCCCCATGGCACCGCCTACTGGTTCACGATGGGCGGGAATCCCACGACGATTTACGAGCGAACGCACAGGCGACATCTACTGGCGACTCGTCGAGACTAAGCCACCACGAACGGTGGCCATTACGATCTCACCATTGGACAGGATCGTCGCACTACGCGAATCAAATGACCTTTTCAATATGGATTTTTTTTCCCATCTAAAATCTTCCAAAATGTTACTCATAAATCGTATGTAATTTTTTCATAATCTCGCTAATATTCGTTTATACGATTTTTCTTATTTTACGGATGGTCCGTTGTTTTCCACGGTAAATCTATATTTGGCTAATCGAAGAAGAAAGGCGGACAGGCGGGTGGAACGATCTCTCGGTGGCTACTTTCTGTAAATAATTCTTTGCGTTTCCCCTTGCCAGAATTTATTGCTAAGAGTAATTTTTATTTCATTTGTTATCATTTCCTCGTTTGTCGACTTTTATCGACGAGACTTTTTTAATAGAGCATTGTTACGAAGGTTCGATAGATTATTAATTGAAAATATATAATTATTGTTTTCGTATCAATGGATCATATGAAAAGTATTCGTTATTGTATAGAAAATTTTTTATTGAATTAACTAAATTGGTGATTTTATCTAAAATTTATACATATCTAATTTGTAGATTCTATATCCCCTTTAAATCAAAATATAAATATTTAGATATTTATTAGAAATGATATATTGAAAGATAAATTATTAAAATGATCAGAAAATAATACTATAAATACTTTTATGTTCCAACGTTTAGTATCAATAACAAGTAATCAATACATCCCTTGTATTGATTTTTTCGTTTTCATAAATAACTACGCGATGAAGATGTCTTTTATTAAACCATTATTTTTATAGTCGTTATAAATACAATAACGGGAATATTATCGTACGTAAAATATTATAGGTCTAAGATTCACATAATTCTTTTCATTTTTTAGTACTGCAGCTTTAATAGGAATCTTAATAGTACTACATGTAAGAGAATTAGGAACTGAGTCACTCTTACGGCCGTGTCTTAAACTAAATCGGTACAAATCTACTTAAGCGGTAAGCTTGTAAAGTTCCTGCAATGCCCACAGAGTTTATGATACTTTAGCTCGTACACGGTCGGTTAAAAACGATGACCCTGTATTTCACGATAGATCAATTTTATCTTATCCTCTATTTTATCAATATAATGAAATACAAAAATGATTTTATGGACCGCGATAATTTATCGTGCGTGTTTCCTAATAAAAATTTATTAATAAAAGTTTTAGGTGTAAATTACAAAATTAAGAATAAATGATGCACTTATTATTCAATTGGATATCTATTAAGAGGGAGATTCCGAATAGATGTCCTTCCTCTATTAGGACATAAGATCGGTAAGCGTTGGTGCGATACCCCGCACCGCTGACGGTTACGTTGGTTTACGGCTCTTTTAACGAGCGTTGTTGCACGCGACTCAGCACTAAACCAGCCTTACAAAATGCAGCCACACTAGTTCAACATTTTACGGCCGAATTTATTATCTGTTACCTCCTTATAGGATGGTACAATAACAATAATTGTCACTTTTAATTTGATCGTAAATCAGTGAGAAAGAAATTTGTACTATCTGAAGCTAAACCGCACGACTTCGTCGAATCGGCCATCTGTCGTCACAAAAGTGAAATACTTACTTCTTACAAAAGTGTCCATACTGTTTGACCATAGGTACTTTTGTTCCATGTTAGTCGTGATCGTTCCTAGATGGAGCCAGTGGTCATCGGATGCCATCCCACAAATTTTACATATTCATCATAAGAAAAAGTATTTAAAAAAATTATATTTAAGGCTGCATTTAAACGTATATTGTTGAATAGTGTAAGAATTTAATTGTTGCTTTTGTAGGGTTATAGTTGTAAATACAAAAAAGATATAGTTGCAGAAATTTAGTCCTTTTTTTTAGATATTGCACAGTAGATAATTAACCATATATTACGTATATTGCAGTATTTCCAATTACGTAATTTACGTATTATGAACATTTGAAAACTATTTGTTATCTTACAGACATAGAAATTAAAAAATACACGTTTCAAAAAGATTATAAAAATTTTTCACAACAGATTTAAAGGATATTGGAATTTTAAGTTATCTACGGTCAATAAATTGCTCCTCGAATAAAACACAATTTACTGATCGTCGATTACGTTTGTAGCTTAAAGAACACAAGTACAATATGAATTTGTGAGGTGGCGCCACTGTATACTGCCAATCATTAGGTATTTTACTAAATACAACGCTTATCATATAACTGCACACATAATAGTAAATATTTCCCAAGTATATTCTTTTTTATTTCATTCAATTTACAAACTTACAATATTGTACGTTATATTTATAAAAATAAAAGAAATCTTGATAGGACCATGACACTCGGTGAAATAATTTTGTAAGGAACATCGATGGATGGGTTCAACGAAGTGCGATATTCTGTCCGATAAAAAATTGTGAAGGAAAGGAAGAATATATCGCATAAATGTCTGTTTAAATGTTCGCGAAGAAGGTATGAATACGTATAACTGATTTATAAGCGTGGTAGGTAAAGGAACGGTAAAGCGTGGAAGTATATGTCCCATTGTGAGCGACATTGAGTGCCTTCGAGAGTTAATCCAACTAAATGGACCCTTAGATTTTTATGGGCACTAGCAGCAGTCGGGGCTCGTGCCAGTTCTCTCTTTCTCTCTCTCTTTCTGTCTCTCTCTCTTTCTCTCTTTCTATCTCTATCTTTCTCTCTCTTTCAACACAAAATCCACGTCGGGCGTGCGTCTGTCGGGGAGCCGAAGAGACCGAGCGAAGTCAAACGTATCTAGCAATGTCATCAGTTACATTTATGAGGCCGTGAAGGATAAGCTGAGCACCTTGCGGTTGCATCATCGTCACTTTAAATCCCGTTTACCCGCTCGTAATAGTCTTCTCGTAAAAGTCTTTGACGACTTTGCCAGTGAGCTGTCCGTAAGAGCGCGGTCGAGTTGCCTGGATGCTATAAACTGAGAAAAGGGTCTTCCCCTTACTACAACGAACTTGAATGAAACTGAAAAGGGTTTGGCGTAGGTGTCCTTCGTTTCTTGACGATCGGTCTCGATCTGTTAAACGTTAATAAGATCATAATGAGTCTAAGGTAATTATATTTGTCGTACGATTATTCTATATACTTATTTCTTTTCTTGAGGTTTTCATTGGTTAATTAGACATTTAAAAGATCTTTCTTTATATCAAGAACGAAAATTATAACGATGAATAAAGATTTAGGTATTTATATCTGTAACGCAGAAGAATAGACATAGGTACGATAGTTTATACATATACTTTACGGTACGTTGAAGCTATGAAGTTATAAAAGTCGTAAAAACTTTTTACGGTACTTGCTGATATCGATACGGTGTCAAAATGCACAACAACAAAAAAGAAGCGAGTGTTGTTAGATGATCTTCTACGATCTCATTCACCTACAGTCTTACTATAAACGGTAAGCAGCCAGGATAGAGCATGTGTATGTATATATATATATCTGCGGGCATGTTTATGGATACTTTAGTCGTCTGACCCAAATACCAAGCCTGTCTATTAGAGATATCGAAGAAAGAGATCGGTGGACGTTGATCGTTCAGTTTCCCAGGGCGTTTTCAAACGATTTGAAAGCTTTACGCTTGCTTGAGGACGCACGAATCGCATAAATCGTTTTGGTTCGATACTTTCGAGTGCCGATATTATCCTTCCTTTTTCTTCACCCTCCTATCTTCTTTCTTTTCTCCTTTCTAAAAATCGTAACGCGCCGCACGTGTGATTAAGGTCAGCCACCTGCCGTTCGATCGAGCTCGCTTTGCTGGATGAACACTATTATATCTCTCCCTCCAACCCCATCCCGTATATACCTATGTATAAAGAAAAAAGGAAAAGAAAAAGAATGAGAGAGAGAGAGAGAGAGAAAGAAAGAGAGAGAAAGAGAGAGAGAGAGATTGCTCTCGCTGAACAAAGAAAATAAGAGATGCGAAACGACGGCGCTAGGGATAGTGAAGGAAGGAAAGGAAAAGGGCTGGAGGGTAAAGGGAAAGAAAGTTACCTTTTTCTTTTCGGAGGAAGGGGGCAAGAATGAAAGGAGATGGAAAGAGAAAAAGAAAAGAGAGAGTGAGATAGAGAAAGAAAGAAAGAAAGAAAAAGATAGAGAGAGAGAGAGAGAGAGAGGGAAAGAAAAAGCTGATCTGGGACTCCTGGAGCCGGCGAGGAGAATAAAGGAAAAGCGAGAAAAATGCGTCTAACGTGCCAGAGGCAATTCTTCAGGCTGAGTTGCCGCCTTAATGTCCGTTCGAGAGAAGCGATTGGTTCTCCAGAAGAGCCTGCGGGAAAGATGGCCGCCATTTCCCTCCAACCATCCAGGGAAGTGTCTACCCCCCTTCTAACCCCCTCTCAAGCCCCTTCCTCATCCTTCTCCTCCTCACTCTTCCCCTTTCCACGTCTAGCTCGACTCGTCTTTCTTCCTTTTCCTCGAGCCGCGCGATCCGCGAAGGAACCGGCAAGGTACCTTCGCTTGAACGGAACGCCGTAAGCGTGTTGGATGGTCTTTGGAGTGGGGATGAAAGAGTGGAGAGAGAGAGAGAGAGAGAAAGAAAGAGATAGAGAACACCGGAGAGACTCTTATTCTTATTAACTGTTTAATCTTTCCGCGTGACGTACGAGATGCATTACCGCCCGCGGCGCTCGCTTACAACTTCCGAAGTTCGCCACGAGGGTGCGCCATTTTCGGACGAGATATTCCAACCGAAAGCACTTTACCTCTTGTTCTTTCTTTTTCTTTTCTTTTCTTTTCTTTTTTCCCTTTTCCATTTCTTCTTTTTGTTTTTCTTTGTCTTTACTCTTTTTTTCTGTTCTCCATTTTTTTCTCCTCCACTTTCTTCCCTTTCCTCGTCTTTCTTCTTTTTTTTTCTTATTCTTCCTCTCGTCTGTATGCATAGTACGATAATATAACTAGGTACTTACTTACTATAGTACGTCTCAAGATATTTTACTCGAAAGGTTCTTTTTTTTTTCTTTTTTCGGGATTAAGAAATCAATTATATAGGTATGTATGTATGTATGTGTGTATATATATGATATTATATATAGAGGATTAATCTTAAAACTATTTCGTTATTATTAGGAAGACATTATTATATAAAATGTCGAAAGTATTAAAGATATCTATCTAATATTGTAGATTACTTGATTATTCGGTATTTCAATTTATTTCGATTTTTTTAGTATCGTATCTTTTGGAGAATGAAAGGTTGTACGTATAACCGGTAGGCTGATCGAAGGAATCGATGATTTACCGTAAGATAAAGTCTGAGAGAAGGATGGAGGAGAGTAGAAACGACTTCATACTCCTTTTACTTCCCGAGAACTCTCGATAGCGAAGCAAGAGAGAAAGAGGGAGAGAGAAAGAGAGAGAGAGAAAGAGAGACAGACAGAAATGGAGGGAGAGGAAAGGGCTTGGGTAAAGTCGAGATAGCGCTGAGTTACATCTCTCAATTATTTGATAATGTCACCGACGCCGCGCTCTGAGGGAATCTCGTTAAAACTTAAAACGAGCTCTCCCGTAATCTTCTCAATGTTTATACTTGCCACGTGAATCACGGTAAATCTCGAGAAAACGGCATCGTCGTGCTCTCTCCACGTGAAAGCACCATGGATCTCGATATTTGCGAACTTTCGATGATATTTTTCATCTTCTTTCTTTTTAGATACTACTTTTAGTTCCTTTATTATCCCTTAGCTCGGCGAATTTTTGCGACGATATCCTTACGTGGAACATTCGTTTCTACGAAAATGCAACGTCATGTAGGTAGGTACGTTTGAAAACTCACGTTGTTAAAATCCCATCGAACCACTTTTGATAGTCTCGTATCCGGTTGAAACCACAGATGTTAAGTATATATATATATATATATATATCTGTAGGTAGCCAAGGACGAGTAAGTTAGATGACATGATATTCTTCTCGGAGACAAAAAAAAGAGAAAGAGGGAGAGAGAGAGAAAGATAAAAGAATAAGAAAGAATGGTTTGGTAAGGATGCTGGAACGTAGATTTCGCCGTCCGAAGGATTCGAAATAAAATGGGGTGTGTCGAGAGTAAAAGAGAAAAGAAGAAAAGAGAAGAAAGAAGAGGTAGGATTAGTCGTTGGTCAGGAAGGTACAAGTTGTCGAGCGAGAAGAGTCACATCATGGGTTTAGGTATATCTAGATTAAGATGCGTTGAAGGGAAACGAGACGAAGGATGAAGAATAAAAAAGCAATGAATGCGAGAGAGATAGAGAAAGAGAAAGAGAAAGAGAGAGAGAGAGAAAGAGAGAGAGAGAGAGAGAGAGAGAGAGAGAAAGGAAAGCCAAAGCATATCTCCCCACTTCACCCCAAAGGTTCGTGCTGACGAATGTCTTCGTTTTACTTGAAGCTCTTTTTCACCGTGGTCCGGTCTTCTGCACTCTTGAAACTGAAAGGGAGGGAAGGAGGAGTCGGAGGACGTACGCGCGAGAGGACCACCCTTGGAGATCAAATCTCGAATCTTCCAGCCGGTTTCACGGGGAAAGGATATTTATCACCGCGCCTCTACCTGCTCTCGCTCTTCGTGCTGGTGTGTCTCTTTGCATGCTCACCTTTATACTGGACCGCCAAGGAGATTCTTCTTTCTTTCTTTCTTTCTTTCTTTCTCTCTTTCTCTCTTTCTCTCTTTCTCTCTTGTTAATCTTAGACGCGAGAGCTACCATCGGCTCGACTCGTACACCGCCAGCCGGAGTAATTGCCTTGCAAGGGCGAATTTATTGCCAGGTAGAAACTCGCCCTCGGATTAATCTCGCGAGGCTAGTATGAATGTATAATGATTCAAACTACACGCCGTAGATCCTCCTCGCGTAGTGTCCTTCGTCTAACGTGGGAATGCGGATCGCATCGGACGATCACGGGATTTTGAAAGTGATCCTTACGTTGTACTGGGTATACAACCTCTCGAAATTCTCCATTTCGTTTCATGTTCAAACTTTTTGCGCGAAAGATTATATTTATACAAATCTTTCTCTTCTCTCTTCTTTTTCTTTGTATTTTTTCTTTCCTCCCTTTTTTCTTTCTTTTTTTTTGTTTTTTACTGGTAATCGTACGGGTAAATCGTATTTATTTTTTATTTTTACAATTGCGTTAACTGACCAATATGCGAATCTTTTCGTCGATCTTCGATTTAAAAGGAAATAAAAGAGATAACAAAAGTTATGAAAAAAAGGATTCGTTTTGAAAGAATAATTCTTCACTCGCATTGATAATCGAGAAAGAAATAACTTGTACGTAGAAACGCGAAAGGAATGAAGAAGAATGAATAACGCGAGACAATACGTTAGTACGAAACAATAATCGATAGTTATTAACTCTCGAGATGAATGGTGGTAAGAAAGTCGAGTGCTACTACCAACCGCAGAACCGTGCTTACGTCATCGTAACTCCTCTGTATTTATAAGGTTCCCTTTCTTTCTTTTCTTGTAATGACGATGAATGTGTCGTGTATGGAGAGGGTCAGTCTCGGGAAGAAGGTTCGTTCGAGTTGGAAACAGGGTGGTTCCGGACGACGACAACGAGGGACGGACGCCGTTCAATAACTCAGATCCGACTCAATTTCCCGAGAAAGAAAGTTTGCGCAGGCTGTTCCGTTTTCGTTCGATGATCTTCCCAACGATTTCTTCGGCTCTTATTTACCTTTCTTTTTCAGCATCGATTTATTAATCTCGCATGTGCTTTTATTTTTTTTATTTCATTTTATTTCTTTTATTTTTTCTTTTTTTTTTTTTTACAAAAATCCAGATACATTCAATCGTCGGTAGTAAAAGATTTTCGATAATTGATTTAAAAAAAAAAAAAAAAAAAGAAGAAAGAAAAAAGAAGGAGGAAAACGAATCTCGACGAGTCGAGTAGTATCTTTGAAAAAGTAAAAACTGTTAGAATAAATGTACTTCGGAGTTTCCTTCGGAATTACGAAAGGAGAAATCGTCGATTCGCTATTCCGAACACGGCAAGTACGGTATCGGTTGGCAGAGGGGATGAGAAATACTGGCAATGCTCGAGGCGCATTAAGAGGGCTGTACGTAACGGCGCCGTAATGAATTAAGGGAAATCAGAAATTGCTTTAAATAGGGCCGTAAAAGTAAAGTTCGTTTAAAGAAAAGAAAGAAAGAGAGAAAGAAAGAAGGAAAGAAAGAAAGAAAGGCAGCAGGAAGACAGCAGTGGCGGAGAAACAGAAGGAATAATAGAAGGTTAAGAGTGGGGAGGGGTGGATTGGGGTGGGTTTGGGTGCTATAGAAAAAGAAAAAGAAGTTTGAAGGTTCTTCTCGAGGGGTGCTAAGTCGATGGTGGAACGTGTAACGTGGAAATTGGCGAGAGAAACGTGGTATTAAAATTGGTGGATTTAGTATGGAGATAAGGTTCGCGAAGGGGTGCAATGCGTTCATAACGGCTACGAGCCAATGGAAAAGAAAAAGTCTCTTTTGCTCGCGCACCAAAATTATCCTAGCCTCTCCGCGCTCGTTATCTTCATTCCAGGAAACCAAGTGGTAGGACTGGCGGAGATCAGCGAGTATTTCCGTCTAACTTTTAGCTCAACTTCCTCATCATTTTTGCGGCCAACTTTGAATCTTTTCGAAATGTTTTCATTGTTATTCTACATATTCGTCTTTCGTTAATGTTTCAATGAAAAGTCGTCGTTGCGATTATTTAATATCAAATGAGATTAGATCGTATGTTTTCTGTTTTTATAAAAGTTTCTTTTCGAATCGTGAAATATAATTCTTTCGATGATTACACGCAATGTATCACTCGTTCATTTCAGTTATTTACTTTGATTCTTACCGCAAGCGATCTGCGAGACCGCGCAGAACCGGTATAGGAATTTCGTGGTTCGTAAAGAGGAACGTAAAGAACGTTTTATGACGGATGTAAACCAACAACGTAAATATTTCCTTCGGTAGAAGAAATCTTATATCCCCCTTATAAAGGCGTGAGAAGCATTCGTGCCACTTAGGTACTTGTTTATTTCTCTGTTATTCCACTCGAAGCGTTACGATCGTTAGGCCGTTCGCTCGGTTTATGGGGTGTTTGTTACGGTTGCTGTGTGACAATCATGCTGCAAGCTCGATAGCTTCCTCCATGGCGCCTAGCGAGTATGCAGCACTCTGGGCTATTGTGCAAGACGAGATGCTCCTTATCCGTGGCTAACCTCTCGGATCTATATCCATTTAATGGTACGTGGATTAACCACCTTCGAGGATCAAGATCTGTATTAACCCTTATTTAAAACTTTATTTTGTTTTGAATATTTATCGGTAGGTAATATGATTTTGCATCGAATATAGATAATTGCAAATTAATTTAACGGATTAGAAAGGAACTTTTGTAATCACGAAAGATGCAATTGTTTTAGCGTTATTGTTGAAATTATATAGACACACATACACACACACATATATATATATATTTTTAGAAAAGTCGACTCAAAATGACAAGTTTGAAAGTACCGATTTCTTTCTTATCTCGAAGGAGTTATTTCTTCCTTTTCGTACGAAAAAAATATTACCTACTTCGGTACGTTTATATACATACATACATACATACATACATACATACACACACACACACACACACACACACACACACACACACACACACACATATATATAGACGATGTATAGATATATACAGATCGTATATAGTCTCGTCGGAGGCAATAATCCATTGGGGGATTCCCCCTTACGCCACCATGCCCACTCAAACGGTCGTAGTCAACGCTTTTATGTCGTCGTAAAAGCGCTGTAACAATTAATAAGTATCTCGTAAAAGCGATTGCCGTTGACACCTTTTTGAATGACAGGGATGGCCTGAGAGAAAGAGAGAGAGGGAGAGAGAGAGACAGAGAGGGAAAGAGGACACGCTTCTCCATCCCTTTTTACCCCCACCCCTTCGATCACTTTCTCTCTCTCTCTCTCTCTCTTCGATCCTTTGGCGCCCGTCGTAAATCTAGTAGGTGGCACTGGGATTGACTATAAATTTCGTTTATGCCTAAGTCGTTATTTTTAATCAGGCAGTTACACTCACTGTCGTACGACCGAGCTATCAGCTTCCTGACATTTTAATGTCTTTCGTCGCTTACTTTCGTTCTTGGTCACTCGCTCAGAGTATCGATGTAACGTAACGTCGAAGTAACAAACATGCATTAATGATTTATGGTATCGTCGATGCAAATCAATAGTTCTTTAACGAAGCTTCGATGTGGTCAAATATCATTCATTCATCGGCTTAGTTATTAATCATTACATTAATTCTTTTCTTCTTTTAATGAATTTGATTCATCACATACACCTACTGCGAAGAAGTTTCCTTAAGACATGATTTATGTCAACATTTATCAGGATCTTCGATCGAAGGTGATGATCTTTAATTCTTAAATACCGTACGATGACTATAAAACGTATAACGTAAAACTTATTTTGAAAGAATAATTATTCAAAGAGGAAAAACTATTAAAAGATATGTCAGTAAGATGTTTATTCAAATTGAAAACTCAAATGGTTTTTTTTTTCTTCTTTTTTTTTTTTTTTTTTTTTTTGAGTTTCGTGCTTGGATCGACGTATTCGGGATAATATAAAAGCGTTGATTACGGATTCACGATGTAGGAATATAGGGAAAATGCGAGAATATTTTCGAGAAGGTGTATTAGCCATGGACAGATTTAAGGGAAGGGCCGGGGAACAGTTTACGTACGGGCAAGCCAACAAACACGATACCCGTCTACCGTTGTGCGGCTATACACGAGCTGGGAAGAGAGAAGACTGGATATTATCGTGCGAGCGAATATACGGAAACGGCGGCCGCAAAGCCGCGGTCGGCTCCGCGTCGTTGCCTTAATTAAGTTACACGCGCTGCTCGCATTGTTCCTAGCGTATAAATGTCACTGGGAAACAAAGCAGTATGGTATTAATTAGTTTCGATACTCTGTAGTGAACTCCTTTGCTTAAAACTTTCAATGAATCTTAAGTATTCTCAACGAGATCTATGAATAATGCTTCACATTTTCGTTTCTCTTTTCTTTCTATTTTTTCGTTTCGTTGCTCGAATTACCGATACGCGATCAAAATTACAAAGCCAAGTTTTAGATTAAAAAATATAATATCACTAAATTCTTCTTTAGGATAGAAATGTATGTATTTGAAAAAGAGAGAGAGAGAGAGAGAGAGAGAGAGAGAGAGAGAGAGAGAGAGAGGAAAAGATATTAAGTAGATGTATAAAGTTTTATAAAATTGGCACATGGCGATCAACATCGTGTTAGTTATTCGGGTTAAAAGGATTTTAAAAAGGAGGACGAGCGAAAAATGAAACTGCACCTTGGAAGATTTTATCCTAGGTAAAGTGTTCGTTCTGTAATTTCCGGAAGAGCGAGGTAAGACGGGTGGGTGGTTAATTATCTTATCAAAGCGATTTCGATCGGTCATCAAAATCCGTAGAAAGTTAGACGGGGCGATGTTTCCGGAGGGATAAACGAGGTGCGTATAGGAGCAGAAGAGAGAAGAAGAAGATGAAGAAGAAGAGAAAGAGAGAGAAAGAGAAAGAGAGAGAAAGAGAAAGAAAGAGAGAGAGAGAGAGAGACACACACACACAGAGAGAGAGAGAGAGAGAGAGAGAGAGACACACACACAGAGAGAGAGAGAGAAAGAGAGTATGATGCTGGCGCTAAGCCAGCTTTCTCGGCTTCGAACGACGGCAAAAGCGAGTCGGTTGGGTGGTGGAAGAGTTGGAGGGTGAGACAAGATGTAGAAAAGGAAAGAGGAAAGGAGAAGAAGGGACGGAGGGTAGAGCAATAGCCTTTACGACTCGGCCATAGTATCAAACGATCTATCCAACCATTAAGATAGTCTCGAAACGATTCGGTAACCTTTGGGTCCGTGGAAAGCGATACGCTATCGACTCCGTAGCCTCGGCTGCGGCATTTCGTGAATGGATAGAAACGCGCCCTTTCGCTTCCCGACGTTCGTCCTTTCACCCACCGCCATTTCGTCTTCGTCCTAGCACGTTACATCGATTCTCGCCGATAGGATATAGAAGACTATTCATAAGAACGTCCTTCCAAACTCAACGATACCTTATCTCTTTGGATATACCGATTTTGTCCCGCTCGACCTTTCTCTTTCGACGACCTACCAATTCATCAGGTCTGTCTTAACGTTAAGATTTTCGATCGTCAAAGATTTCATACCCACTGCGATTATTCTCTTCTTTCTTCTTTTGAAAGTTGTATATTCCTTTCGTCGAGTTATCGAACATTTTTCAGCGTGCCAGATTGAAGGTAGTAGTCTTTAAGAGATTGGATCGGTTCGACGAATTTCGAAGAAGAAAGGATGAGAGAAGGAAAGAGACAGCGAGAGAGAGAGAGAGAGAGAGAGAGAGAGAGAAAGAGAAAGAGACAGGGAGAGGGAGAGGGAGAGGGAGAGAGGACGTTAACTCGCAGGGCACTGTCCTACGCTCTTCTTTGCCAAATGATTATCGTCCCCAATCGTTGAGAGTGCTAATAACGCGATGGACCGTAACGATTCTTGTTACGAGGCGACCGCTATATAAGCTTATGATTAATCTCCTAGAGGGCTTTCGTTGGGCCCGCTTTGCCAGCTGACATTCGAGCGAGCCTTTTGGGATACACTACTCAAGAATTATGCTTTCCCGAGTTGGGTTTATTAAACTCTTCTTAATTGCATCGTCAGAATTCGAGGATCGAAATAGAGAACTACCTACGATAAAATAATCCCTATAATCGTCCATCTTGACTTCTTCTCTATCTCTATTATGAAACAGAAACGATTCGAGTTTGTTCGTCAGCGAGGTAGGTAGAGTTTTGCAGCTTCTGAAAATCGGCTTGGAGATCGTGAAGCAGGAATATCTGTAAAATATAAAATGCAATAAGAATATTCGAAGATGCAAGGAGGAGGTGGTGGTAGTGGTGTCGGAGGTTCGTCTAGGCAAAGAAGCTTGCTGAGCGAGAAAGAGGGAAAAAGAGAAAGAGGGTGGTTACCGTGCATATACATCCATGGAATGGGGCGTCATGCGCGAAGAAAGTGGGGATAGGGCTTGCGCGGCAACATAACCGGAAGGACCGTGTTCGAAGGTGACGTGGAGGTGGAGAGACGAGGGGTTGCGGAGGAAGAGTGCTTTCGAGAAGGGGTAAGGGACAAGAGGGAAGGAGGAATGGGGAAAGGGTAGGTTCGGTGAGATTCCAGGGTGGCGTGCAGAGTGTGAGAGGGTGCGAGAGGGTAGGACGGGAGGGAAGGGGTGGAATGGAATGGAATGGAGTCGAGCGTACTGGCCGTAGGGCGAGAGGGTGATGGGGGTCGAGGGGTCTGGAGATTGATAACGCAATTCCAAGACTGCCATTACCCCCGTCCACTGAGCTCGCTCCGGTGCTTCTATCTTTTTTGCTTCCGCCTCTTTCTCTTCACCCCGTTGCCTCCTACCTCTTCGTTCTCTTTTTCCTCTAGCTCCTCTCGTTCCTCTCTATATACTCTTTTCTCCTCGGCTTCTCTCTTTCTTTTTTTCTTTCTCTCTCTCTCTTTCTCCTCTTCTTCTCTTCCTCTTCCTCTCTTTCCTCTCCACCTTTCCTACCTCCATGGACCCGGGCTAGCGAGTTTTAGAAATGTTAACTCCATAAATGCCACACCGTTCCTTTTTTCTTTGAGAAAAGAGAGGCCGAAGGACGAGGGAAGGTGAAACGTCGCGCGGACGCGCCTCTCGCACACGGTGCATGCTGTGGAATGGGATTAACATTGTAAAGTGACGTTACAGATCATTGAAATGGTATTTATTTCTATGGGCATCGTACGTTTAACTGGCGAATATTGCGTTACCTTTTCGAAGACATTTTTTATTTATTCAAAGCAACGGTTTAAACCTTCTTTTTTCTTTTCCCTTTTTTCCTTCTTTCTTTCTCTTCTTCTTTTTCTCTTTTTTCTTTTTTCTTTCTTACATATCAATAAGTAGGTACTTACATATTAAGGAGGAAGAGGATATAAAAAAGATTTAACGATATTGTCGGGTGTCGATGGTCTTTGATAAAGAATACTTAAAGTCCGACATCAGAAAAAGTTTTCTGCATCTTAATTTCAAAGATGAAAGGGGAATACCTGTGCGATGAGCTCGGGGAGTCTCGGAGATTGATAATCCAATTTCAAGACTCCCATTATCTCCGCCCGGCAACCCGCTCCAGATCCTTTTATATCCTTCCAGTTTCTTCCAGGATCCTCTTTGCTTCTAGTCTTCGCAATTTCACGGACGCTTTTCCTTTCTCTCTCTCTCTCTCTCTCTCTCTCTCTCTCTCTCTTCCTTTCTATCTCTCTATCTCTCTATCTCTCTCTATACTTTTCGTATACTTATCGCACGAAGAGAGATCATAAGCTTGATTTTATTTAAGTTGAAAAATGATAGGAACCAAGTATAGTTTTAACACATTGCTACATATCCTCCTATTTAAAAAAAAAAAAGAAAAAAAAAACAAAAAAAAAATCAAACAAAAAGAAGAAATAAAAAGATTAGATATCCAAAGTAGAGTCGGTTCTTCACTCGTTTGGCTATTCGTGAGAGTGTCGCAGCGAGCGTTTTACATTTCACGTCAAAACATTGTAGCGACGCTCAAGAGAATTATTTTTCACGTTGGTGACAACCTACTCAACGTCGTAGCTCCTTACGGGGCCTCCTAGCTCCTCGGGTACAGTCGAGAAAGACGGTAGTTTCGTTACCCTGGGAACCCCCTCCTGGGTAGTATTTCCTTTCCAGGAGCGAGTTCGCCTTTTCGCCTCGCTTACCAAATCCTAGCAGGAAAGTTTCAGGGATTCTGCGCGCGCGCGCGATCTCTCACATCCCACGGTTCTCGCACGTTTCTGTATGAGTAGGACGACGAAGGGGTGGGGTGAAACGAAACGAGAAGAAGAGGAGAAAGAGGAGGTGGAAGGAGAAGAGGGTGGCTGCCGCGCGGAAGCTTTTCGAAAAATACGATTATAACGATAATTGTATGTGCGGAGTGCCGCGATATATCTTGTTTATTCGCTCGCGCCCTGCAACCGGAGCAACGAATCGACCTTCCACAGTGTACACCCGAGGCCACCACCGACGAACTTTCTCTCTCTCTCTCTCTCTCTCTCTCTCTTTCTTTTTTTAATTTTTTTTGTCTTTTTTTATTTCTCTTCTTTTTCCTTTTTTCTCTCTCAAAAAGATATCGTCGTCGTTCTAGCGAGACAAAAAAAATCATGCGATCGTCGGGAATGCGACTCTTCTCTTTCTTCGAATTCTTTCTTCGAACGAACGAGTCTTCATCTTCGGTGGTGGATCTTCCATTTTCGATCGGAATTCATTTTAATAATAGAATTTGAAAAAAAGAATTAGGTATCTATATTCTGACTTATTCAATCGTGATTTATCGAAGACTTGCTTATCGATAGATATTTTATTAAAAATAAAGTGATTGTAAATTTTATAATATCAGGGTATATGTAGATTATGATATTGTGATTACAGATATTTTGTTAGTCCGGTATTCAATAAATTATCCAATTAATCATTAATGAAGAGAATTATTATCATTACTGATTTGCTAGTCGACGAGATATATCTAAAGAAAACAAAGACGAAAAAAGAAATAAATATTAAAGTTCGATATAAATGATGAAATTACGTGAGATCATTCCAAATGATTTTCGAAGTTCGCGAGGGTATTAGATCGTTAGCGTGATCGTTGAAAATCGTAGATTAAGCTCGTATAGACGTGGCTCTTCATCCGTTTCGTTTATCGCTCGCGTAAACGATGGTGCTGCGTTCGTAGGAGAGAAACTCGCATAACCGAGCCCATATGTCCGAGATTTGTATCTGGTGCTACTCAATCTACGATAACGATTATGTCTCTGCTACACCTACCGATGGGGATCTCATGATAATCTCTTCGTTTGCAATGAAAACAATTAACGAGCTCCTTTCTGTTTATCGTCGGGTGAAATCGCGATCGAGCGAAAGTGGAATCCTCGTTGTTTCTATTCGTTTCTTCCCGACGATTAAATTTTTCAACTCGCACTCGTCATTTATCGACTATTTCTCATTGATATCGTTCGTGACGAATTAGGAAGGAAATTTCTTTGAAATCAGAAACGTTATTATCTCTTTTTCACTGTGAGTACTAAATAAGTAATAGTTAGTACGAATATATTCCAAGTATTCCGACTTAATGGTGATATTAGAAAAATTCATGCACTTGATATTATTTTTACTTTCACGGTGACTCTGGAAAGAAACAAAATGTCTCCCGCAGGATAGAATGTTTGAAAAATAAATCTCACACGTAAGTACCTACATGCCATTCGAGGAGATGAGAGTCTAAAAACTACGACGTAGGAGACAAATAAAAGAAAAAAATGATATAGGAGAAAGAGAAAGACGAACATAGAGAAAGAGAGAAAGAGAGAGAGAGAGAGAGAGAGAGAGAGAGAGAGAGGACGAGTAGAACGAAAAAGAAGAGTATACTTGGAGGGAATGGCTGCACATCGAGCAGAAGATAGGAAAGTGTTAATCCTTCTGAGCAACTTCGGCCCTGTAGGGAACTTGCACGCTTACGCCGAGAGGATTTCCATCCAATAAATTTGAAGCTTTGTATAAGCTTTCCACGCTTGAGTTTAAATCCCGGCGTTGGTACGGGGCTTACGTGGGACTGTGTTGAGTTTAGATCTATATGTCTGCAAAAGAGGAAAACCCTCTCTTTTCCCCTGCTTTTCGTTGCCCACGCCAGGCCGATCTCGAAAGCTCCGCGAATTATGGAATGCAACGCGAAGCCGTTACATTAAATTTGCCCTCCGTTAACAGTTATGTTGATAGCTACTATAAACAGCGCGACGTACGAATCCTCTGAAATAGTAGCTCTCAGCGATATAGTCGCAGTGTGATTCTCTGTTATACGTGTGGTGGTATTCGTGTACGCAAGATAAATGCGTACACGCGAGACGTACCTCGGTATCACCGAGTCCAAAGAAAACATATCCATTGTAACTGAAATTGTATTTCAATGGAGGCAACTGTTTAACATACTAATTGCAACGGCCAATCTCAAGTACCTCTTCTTATCGTGTCGTCTTATCTTTCTGCCTATTAAGATCATTATTCGAGGACGTTTCGAGATACTTCAACGGTGACCGATGCAAATTTCTTGGCATTCGCGTGAGTCAACTCGAAGTACGTAAATATACTGCCAACTGTCGAGAGAAAAAAAAATCGAGTTAACGAATAAATTCTTCTGGTCAGGTAACTCTGGTCTAACGAACGAGTAAGTATAAACGAATATCTTGCTTCGTACGAATACTTTTTCTCATTCTCAATGCGATCTTTCTTCTTTTCCAAAATTCAACGTGTTTTATTTTCAATCTAATTACGATGTTCTAATTCACGTTGTTATTTCACGTAGGCATATAAATCGATATACAACGTATACGAACGGAAAGAGAAAGAGAGAGAGGGAGAAAAAGAGAGAAAAAATTTATTTCTTCTTTTCAACATTTTAAAAAGATCGAATAAGTTTTCCTTCGATCGTGGGGGTCTTTCGATTAAATATTTTACACGTTCCTATGAGAGAAAGGGTTTTATCTCTCTCTTTTTCTCTTTCTTGATGGTTGCCGATCACGAAGGGTGTGTAAACAAGGGATCGAATACGTACTCATGAGAGTGGGTGTGTGAGTTTGCGAGCGAGTGCCTCCGAACGAATTCCCATGCGGTAGTAAGATATTGGTTTTCATCCGCCTCGTTCCAAGCCTCGTAACGTTTGATAAAAATGCGTGTTACGCGTTCCGGACCAGACCAGGCTCGGACCGAAAGGTCGTCTAGGGAACCGTACACGAAGAGATCACGAGAATTTTCCCACCGCCGTGCGAGTCCCTCCGTCGGGACTCCCTCTGCAAGTATTTGCGCATAAGAGGGTGACGACCAGACCTAATCCTATAAATACCTATACGCGATGATGTTGTTTCCACCGACAGATTTTTCGGGAAGCTGATAAAAAGAAAAAAGAAAAAAGAAGAAACAGAGAAAAAGAAAGAAAGACGGAAAGATTTACATCCATCTTAATATTTAACAAAAAAGAAAAAAAAAGAGATTAATAAAAAATAGAACCAATGAAGTAATCAAGAAATTACAGATAACAATATAAAAATAATATACAACAATACGAGGATATTCTCCTGAAATGGATAGAACAAATGCTAAAGTTTTGAAATAAGACATTAAAACAAATCAACGTGTAATAATTACGTGTAGATATATTTTGATAAATAATAATTAGTTAGATAAGAAACGCATTAACGTTGACAGAATGATATATCAAACGTTCCGTTTCCACTCGACAAGCAATGGCGGCATTCCATATTGGAGAAGTTTCATTGGCCGTTGTCGCAGGATTTTAACGATCCTCGTCGATCAGCACTCAAGGCGTTCCTTAATGAGTCGCTTTTATAGGCTCCACTCCTATTCGATGAAAAAGAAAGAAGCGGAGTCAATTAATTGCCATGGTCGTTGCGAGTCGACCAGTCGCGGCGTCCTTTATTCGAATTTACCGATAGCCGTAAAAACGTACGGAATACAAAGTGGTCCAGCATTAGCCGAAGTATTATAGACGTTCTCGCAGAAATTATACGAATTCGCGAATTATCGTTGACAAAAAAAGGAGAATCTCTTAATCAAGTCAAACGTGTTTCTTAATTGCGCTTTATTAGACCGAGAGCCATTCGATGTAACGAATTCGTGAAACGACCAACGAATCTTTCCTTTTTTTTATTTCTACTCTCGCCTTTCTCGCTGATATCCAGAAAAAAAGAAAAAGAGAGAGAGAGAGAGAGAGAGAGAGAGAGAAATATTTACAGCGATTTATTTTACACGTTCGCTCGTATTATAGCCGATAATGGCCAAGCTCGGCATTTAAAATTGAGCATCTTAATTAATTGTTCGACAAGAATACTATCGTTCATCGATATAATAAAAGTGTTCTTAAAAACATTCAAGGATAACCAGAATGGAATATAATTTGTGTTAGAAAATCGATGATTGATCGAAGAAAAAGAAAAAAAAAAAAAAAACAAAGAAAGAGAAAAAAAAAGAGAAGAAAGAAAAGAAAAATTTTTAAGAGAAGTGAAACACTCGAAACGTAGCAATTATTTAAAGAATAATTAAAAACTCCAATCAAATCTGCCACATAAAGTTTTCTATCACTAATAAGAGAAAATAATAATAATCAACGAATATAGTAATAAGAAATATATAATAATTACTTACCACGCAAAGTAGTGAAATTTTCTCGATTTAATCAACGTAGCATTAATTACTTGCACGCGAGATTCCAATTATCTTGAAGAAACGTTATCACTGTTATCTCGGAATATAAGCTTCATTTAAATACAATTGAAAAAAATGGTATACCCATTTTGGAGGTTCCTCTTTCTCTCTCTCTCTCTCTCTCTCTCTCTCTCTTTCTCTTTCTCTCTCTCTCTCTCTCTTTCTCTCTTTTCCTTTCTCTCTTTCTCTCTTTTTCTCTGCGTATGATATCCACTTTGAATGGAAATATAAATGTTACAAAAGAAATGAGACGTGATCATTGTAGTATCGTCGTGCATAATTAAGGATGCGGGGGATAAAAATCAAAAACCGTGGCGAACGGTACGAGGGTTTATCTCGAGAAATCGTCGACGTGCATCGACGACTTTGCAATAAGGAGAACCAGAATAACGATCGTCTACATCATCGGTATGCAAAGTAAAATGGCTTCCGTTTTTCGTCTAACTCTTATGTCCTGTATCGCAATAAAGAAACGATTCTTTTTTTTGTTGTTTCTTATTATTCAACGATTATAAGAGAAACAAGATCGTCAGTAACGAAAATTGCTGCAGCATATCGATCTAGAGAAAATTTTGTCGCCGATTCGAAATATTTTTTATTTCTTTTTTCCTTTTTTTGTTTTTTCTTTTTGAAGAATGACGATAAAGAACCGAAGAATTTTTTTTTCCTTATCTAAGAAGGAAGGGAGGAAACGTTTGAACGTTTATTTACGAAGAAGCAACACCTAGGTGAAATCGCAGAACGTTTAGGTACGTTAGAAGCGTAAAATCGGTACGATAGTGCACACACGGAGACGGAATCACGTTGGAACGAGAAGTCAGGATAGCCTATCGTTGTTGAGAAGGGTAAAGGAGGGAAAGGGGGTGGGATCATTGGTAACCTCTTCGTCTAAGCCGCCGGATTGGAGTGGAGGCTGGTTGGGGATACGGTCCGATAAACACCGTATTACTCCACTGGAAAAGCGTTCCTTGCTCGCTCGAACCAATCTATGGCCTACGGACGTGAGCTTGGCCAATTATCGACTGGATCGATCTAAATTAGAACGGGGTCGTAACAAATTTGAATGCAACTTTTGAATCAAGATCGGCTTGCTACCGATTAAGTCGTAATTATCTCTGATATGTATGCAATTATCGAAGGGAGGCCTAGCATAGATGAGGACTTGAGAAAATATTCAAGGATGCATGGCATTACGAAGTACGTTATGGAAGAATAATTTTTATAGGAGGATAGGATCCTTATGATCGCTTCGTGATATTCTGATTATTAAATTATTAAAGAAGGAAAGAGAAGAAAAATGAAGAAAAAAGAAAAAGGAACACAATAACGACTGATAGCCATATTTTATTTTTCTTCTTATTTATCGCTTTAAAAATTAAATAAGAGAGTTGATATTTTCGTCGCACTTTTTGACGCGACCTCTTTAGTTTTTACTTCCATTTGAGGAGAAAGATCTAAATGGACATCACGACGTGATTTCGCTGTAAGCCTTTTGTATTTCGTCTCGGATTAACAGGTTGAGTTTTTCAGCTACCACGTTATAGGAATCTCGCGCGGCTTCAGGAATATGCATATTGCGAGGGTGTTGCCCGGGGATAGGTATACGCAGATCCCTCATAAGGGAGATATCGCTTTCGAATCAAATGACCCATTTAGCTTTAGTAGCGCCATTTTAGCCGACATCTATGCGCCTCTGGCTGTCCGACACGAGCTGACGTCGTACACCAAATACAGAAAATCTCGCCACTGGGCAATTCGATCTTTCTCTCTCTCTCTGTCTCTCTCTCTCTCTCTCTCTTTCTCTTTCTATCCTTCTCTTTAATATAATGCTACCAACGCTACCGAGTTATCCTATCGACTTACAAATATCTCCATTCGTATTAACAGTTTCCTACATCCTATCAAAGTATCTTCCTTTTTTTTTGTATTCCTTTTTAACGGCTAACCAATCGACCTAGTTTCGTTGCATTCGTTAACTTGACGAATACTCGGTACCAAAAAATTATTCGTTTTTATTTCCAGTTCCTTTAATTGTAAAATTCTGTTCTATTTTTTTTTTTACGCACACATACGCGGTTAACATTTTTGTTTTAATTAATAACTTAAAACAGTTTGCTTTTTTGTTTATTAGTTTTATCAACAATGGTATTTAGTTATTGGCGAATCAGATTGTTCGCAGGTTAGTAAATAAATTAAAAATAAGTGAAGTAAGCCCTACGATAATGTTTCTCAAACATAATTAAGATCTAGCAAAGATAAGCAACACCGAAGCTCTCCGTGTTAGATAATCCAATAAGTCTAGTCAATGGTCCGTTCTAAACGCAGTTAGTATAGCGAGCTGGTAAGTGCGTTCCAAACATAAAGCATGATTTCTGGTATTTGTACTGTCAACAGACGTTAACTGTACTATAGTGCGCACGCTCTTACAGCAAATTATCAATGAAATTTTACAATCGATGAAATTCTTTCAAAACGAAACTTTCATCGGTGTCGTTTAAAAAAATTGATTATCATTAACAAAAGAAAATTGCGACAAAAATTTATCATTTGGTACATCCTTATACGCATACACATTGTATTTTTTATATCATATTTATTTATTATTTTTCCGAAAGGAATGAAATTAAATGACATTTCGTTATATGCTTAGTAGGATTTATATCCTACCTTATTTATTATCGTAATTTCTCAATAAAAGTCGCAAGAAAAAGAGATCCGTACGGTCGACGGATATTAAGAATATTCTAATATTCGAGGATAGTGATTTACTGTCGTCGCAGGATGTCTTCGCACGCGCATAAGGCTCGTATCGGAAGGATGGAAACTCGCAAGTTCGATTTGGTCGAGTTCAGATTCGAATTTCGTAGGACCACCGGATGCGCGTAACGACGTCTTACCTACTCCATTCGGCTACCACCCAGCCCTCCTTACTAACGTTATTTTTCTACCGGCCTTCGTATCTTTCTCTTTTCCTCGTTTCTCTCTCTCTCTCTTTCTCTTTCTCTTTCTCTCTCTCTCTCTCTCTCATCTTTGTCTCTCTCCCTCTCTATCTTTCTTCTCGATTTCGAATCTACCCTGAACATCGAACACGTGTTCCACCCCCACTAATCTAACCTCGTCGCCTTACCATTGTAAGGCGTCTTGGGATATGGTCCCAGATGCTGTTACACAGCCGTCGGCCGACCTGAGCATGTTTTCCAAACCGACGATACTCCGTCGGGCAAATTTAACGTTTCGGCCGGCATGGATCAAAATTACGCGAGAAACGTGTCCATTGTGTGCTTAAAGATACGTAGAATAATCGAACTTGATACTTATTATTTCATCGTATATTCGTATATATGCGAAGATCATTTAAATAAACCGAATAATAGAGCATAATCATATATAATTTTCATATATCAATAATCGTTGAGTTTCTTTTTCTTTTATTTTTTCTTTTCCTTTTTCTTGAAAATTTCTATCGGAATGTCTTTTCAGAGATACCTTTAAATGTTAGCCATGGCAACCGTGAAAATATGCTTTTTGTATTTCTCAGAAAAATGCATGTTAAAGAGAGAGTTAGGCGCCTTTCGGTGGATATTAAAATGCACGATTGTAAATTTTCATTTATTTCATGGCGTAATACCCCCGAGGCTGGCGGCGTGCCAAATTGGAAAGCGCAGTTGCAAAGTTCGCCTGGCCGTAGACTTGGCTCGCCGTCGGTCTTGCTGCCGGTAGAACGGAATGGTAGAACGCACAGAAGAATATGTATTACGGCAAAGTAATCCAATTCTGGTAAACTTTGCTACGGTCTCATTGATTCATCGGACAATCTGCGAAAGAGCATCCTCACTATTTGCTCCATGATGAAAGGTGATTAGATGATCTTAGATCGTCTCAATTTAGGAAATTACAAGAATCGAAACGTAAAAGAGTAGATAACTCTTGAAATAATCTACTTTCCTTCTTCGAACTTTTTTCTGACTATAATTAACAAATTGACAAAGTGATTCGGATTAAATAACAACGATTCGTTTCGTGGAAAAAGAAACGAATTTTCGTGAATCGATAATTGTATTGAACGACTAGATTAAAGGACGTTAGAAGAACATCGTAGAGATTTTTTCTAACGGACACTACAAAGACGATACACAAGTAGACGGTAGAAGAGACAGGAATTCAAAAGAGAATTTTCCGATTTGCGCGTAGCCTTCAACCTGGCGAGGTTCCAAATTGAAAAATACATTCGCGATGTTTTCTTTGCTATCCTCGTCCTAGGCAGGCGAATCTACGAGAGGGTGGTCGAGGGTGAAGAAGAGAAGGAGGAGAAAAGGAAAGAAGGGAACCGAATGATATAATGGATTGTGGAAAATGCGGGTTGAAAGTTAGGGGTTGAAGGAGCTCTTTCTCTCTCTCTCTCTCTTTCTCTTTACGTGTAGTAGTAACGTAGCATCGAGAAAGAGGCGGAGGTGGATTTATAATGAAAGCTGTGGAGTTGGACTTGAATTTGTGAGGGTACTGTTACCCTCGAAGGCAAGCAGAAGTAAAAGCAGCAGTAGCAGCCAACCAACCAACCAACCAACCAGGCAGCTAGGTAACAGACGAGTCAGTCAGCGATCCAAGGCAGCCAACCGAAGAAGCGGCAGCCATCTATGGACAGACAGCTATCTTCCTATTCACCTTCCTTGTTGATCTACTAGCTCAACAAGAAATCCAATCGCCACGTGATCTGTATAATGGCCGTACTAAACCTTCCTACCCTCTTATCACCACCCTTTCAAGATCCCATGGGTCGAATTGCAAACAACGAACCCGACCCACCTATCACGTTTTGCACCTTCAATTCGCCGAGTAAGTCTCTCGACAATACATTGAGAAGATCTTAAGGATCGTTCGCAATACCAACAGTGCTGTTTCCGAGCTTGGTTATTTCTACGACTTAATTAGCGGACGATGTAAGACATTAAAGGTTAGAGAAAACGGAAATTTAATTAGATTTTACAGAAACGATCGTAGTACCGCTTGCATGCAAAACCCTAAGAGCTTGGAAAAATGTATACTTCCTCAACAGAGAACAACAAATTAAAGATATACATTATTCGAGAGAACATAGCTACCCTTCTACCAAATTTCAATTCGTACGAATAATAAGATACATAGCTATCTAGAAATTCGTAGAAACTTTTTCCTAACGTTCGAAATCAAACGAAATCCCTGGTTGGATGGTACCAATGAAATTTATTTAAATTTGTAAAGAAGGCTTTAGTAGAATTCGTGGCCGAAGAAATATAAAAGGAAGTAAGTAGACGGTAGCGTGGACGTGGACCAAAACGAGAATCACTCGTATGCATTATAACGCTCGCGTTGATGAGAGTAAGGTACATTCGTGAGCGAGAGTAGGATATGCCCAGGCAGTCCCTCAGTGGCTCGTTAAAGCATTTGCATTTCATTTCGCCTTCCCTCTCTCGATCCTTTCGTATTCTCTTTCTCTCTCTCTCTCTCTCTCTCTCTCTCTCTCTCTCTCTATTTATCTATCTCTCTCTCTATGTCTCCCTCTGTCTCATTCGCCCTTCTCTAAGCAGCAAACCCCTCTTTTCCCGTATAAATATTAATGCAACATCCTCCTTTCTCTCTCTTTCTCTCTCTCAACGGTGGTTTTTGTTCCTCCTCTATCTTCGAGAACCGCGCTCTCCTACTTGCAGTACTTTGAATGCTGATGTGCTACGGAACCTCTACGTCGTTCCACTCTTCCCTTTTCCCTCTTCTCTCTTCTCTCTTCCCTCTTCTCTCTTCTCTCTTCTCTTTTCTTCCCTTTCCCCTTTCTTCTTCTCCTTTTCCTACTACTCTCTGGTACTCGCAGGAGCACGCGCTCGCGGCCCACGCTCGGTAATGAACTACGATTTATGAATACATTTCCCGGCTTGTCTACATTGACCACATTCACGAAGAAAAAAAGAAGAAGAAAAAAGAGAAAAGAATAGAAAAAAAAAGGAGAAATGTTCAAAGAGGACGCTATTTATCGCGTTGGAAATCATATACGAGCGAGCGACTTTAGATAAGACGAATCGCGAAAGGTGGGAGGTAACTCGAATGTTAGTCAAAGAAATATCTGAAACTGTCTTGTTCAACTATCCGCGTATATATAAGTATGATAATTCTTAGCATTCGTTTTTGCATGGGACAATGAATCGTAAACGTTTCATATGTTGAGTATCATAGGAAGTAAACTTCGTATTTAAAATATTTAACAATTATCTTCAAAAAAAAAAAAAAAAAGAAGAAAAAAGAAAAAAGAAACGAACGTGTCGATTTATGTAAAATATACTCGACAGTCTATGCGTTAGGAAAGTATCGTTAAGCAAACCTCCGATCGAATTCAATGAAATATATTCATAAATTTTAACATTCATTGTCCAGAGGGAAGTTGTATTCCAAGGGATGGAGTTCAAATGAGATCGTTCGAAATCGATATGAGAGGAAGAAAAGAAAGAAAGAAAGAAAGAAAGAAAGAGAGAAAGAGAGAAAGAGAGGAAGTAGCGATTTATTCAGAAAGAAAGGCTAGATCGATCGAGGAAGAAGAAAGAAAGAGAAAAAGAAAGAAAGAAAGAGAGAAAGAGAGAGACGGTCGTTTTCGAAAAAGAAAGGGGGCTCTCGAAAGGATCGGAAAATGTAAATTTCCACATTTTACGAATTTCAAAAGACGTGCTAAGGAAGAAGGCGCTCATAAGCACGAAGACGGTAAATATACAGGGAATAGTTCCGTGGGAGCTCCGAAATGGTGAAGGGTGAAGACGGAGATAGAAGTAGGAAGGAGAATAAGAAAGAAAGAGATGGAGAAAGAGACAGAGAGACAGAGAGAGAGAGAGAGAGAGAGAGAAAGAGAGAGAGAAAGAAAGAAGGGTGGTTCTCGGGTATATGCAGGGCGGTAACGCGATAAGATGGGCCTCTGCATTGCCGGCATGATTGCCTCTATGGCACATCGAGGCAATCCCCGCGGCTACGTGCCCGACATACATCCGGTTCCATCTTACTTTCCTTTTCTTTTTTCTTCAAGAAGCTCTCCTTCCTTTCTTACTTCGCCGTCGGCGGCGACGGCGACAGCGACGGCGCCGTGCATTCGCCCGAGGAAAAGAGAGAGAATCTTAGATATGCAAGGCGATCCCGGCCGCCGTGCAGCCATTGCATATTTAAATGGCACTTTGAAAATTCTACGCGTATATCATTCTTAATTGGACGAGTTAAACGCGTGCCGAGCGGATTAATGCCGTTTACTACGATAAGACACTAATTTTAGTCCCGTTCGGTATCTCGGAATTCAAAGTTCGAATAGCCATCTTGTAGAAATGCTTGCGCAAATGTTTCTTTCTTTCTTTCTTACTTTCTTTCTTTCTCTTTGCTTTTTTTTTTTTTTTTTTTCTTAAAGTTACACTTAAACGCGACTTACGCGTGTCGTACGCCATTGCGTTTTTCTCTTTTATGATTCTACGCAACTCCTTCTTTAGATATCAGTAAATAGTTCCTTTCGTGATAATGTCTATTGTCTATCGGAAATTTTCCAAAAGTTCTTTCCCCTTCGAAGGACACATCACGTTACTTACGTTTTATCGAGTATACGGTTAAACGCAGACCAATGGATGCCATCTTAAATTAGCATTAGCCGACGTATCCGTAGTTACGAGGAAACGTAATTTACTATCTGCCGTAGTCATTCCGCGGCCGTTTCGCTACCATCCACGTCAGCGAGCTCGCGCCGGTTTGCCTCCGTTTGTACGAAGGAAGCAACGGAGGGATTCGTTTTCCCTTCGTAATGAAGATCTAGTCGCGTATTTAGGTGGCGAGCAAAGCTTTCCGAGATCGTAACCTTGATATATATGTCTCCCAGCATCGCTCGCTTCGGCCTTCCCTCGTTCGGATTCGTATATCAAGCGAAGGAACAGGTAAGGGGAGACTATTACACTCTAAGGTTTCGTTGACTTAGTGAAAGCCATTTACGCAAGATTCTTTATTTATTCGAAGAAAAGAAACTCGATTACTCCCGTCTTCATTATTATCGATTTGATAACTCGAATGAAAAATATCTTCCTAAAATTATTAAAATCAGCGACGTATTATTACAACACAAGCTGGAAACTGATATCGAATATTGAAATTCATGATAGTTTGAAAATCGATTTTGAAACTACCTAAACAGCTGTTCGTTTATAGGACGTTGATTTTAGCAGACGCGAAGAAACGGAGGAAAAGAAAAGGAAAGGAAAAAGAAAAGTGAGAAAAGAAATTGTAGACGCGTTATCGACGAGAGTGCCGTTGAAGTATCGCGTCCCGAATTAAAGGAGATTCAGAATAATCCAAACCTCCCACGTTCGGTGGATTTAGAAGGGCGGTATTAGTAAGTCGCGAGGGTGATTTCAGGCTAGCTCCATGGTAAAAGCTGCCGGCACGAGGTGGCTGTAGCTCACCGGCGTTTCATTAGCGGAAGATGCTCCCCTGTGGAGTAGGAGGGTGCACCAAAGAGTGAGAGAGATAGAAAGGGAGGGGTAGGAACGCTCGGTTGCTTGCAAGAAGGCAAGAGGTGGAGAACAAGGTAAGCGAAGGCGGGAGAAATGGTATTAGAATCCTGTGCATGGCCGGAGACGCATATATCAGTCAATAACTCACAACCAATGGCGTACACGTTATTCCCTTGGAATCATTTCCCTTGTATATTGGATGTTTCTTTGTCTTGGTAAAAGGGTCGTCGAGACACGAGTTCTTTATTCGCTTGTCGTCTGAAACAAATCGTAAATTACGCAGACGCAATTATAAATAATAATATACGTAAGTAAATATGTAGATAGATTCAATGACATCTTTCACATAGAATTTCTTTTCTTTATAAGATAGTAAGCTACAATTTCGTTTTATTTATTTTTTTTTTCCTTTTTTACTTTCAATATTTGATATGGAATCATTGCGAAAAATGATTCGTGTCGATTGTCAAAGACTGGTTGTGAAAAATGTTTTACAAGAGAAAACGATGTAACAAATGCCGTAGTATTTTGAATTTTCAAAAACTATATTTCGAAAAGAAGAGTCGTAATATCTTGTTTCACCCTCGCAGGACAAGCTCGTTTCTCTATTCCGAAAGAGTTTTATCCTGGAGTGCCGATCTCGAAGCGACGCCACGGCGCCAATGACATTTACATCCTCGCGAAGCGGCGAGACAAAAGGGGGGAAAGAACGACGGTCGAGATACATCAGCAAAATCGCCACAGAACTCGAGTTAGAGAGATAGAGGGAGGAGAGAGGGATCGAGCTCGCAGTCGCTTCGTCCATTTCGCAGTAGCATAAACGAGAAGCGAGATTAAACCGAGGGTGACGTATGGTACGCGTCCACCCACCCATTACTGAAACCCGCAGGTTTTTTTAGCCACTTCCGGTAGCCAAAAGGGAGACCAAAACGATCATGCGAACAAACCCTGAGTTATAATACGAGACGAAAAATCAAATATTATCAACGCCAGATAATATTATTAGTATTTCATGAAAATGTATTCGATTAATGGATTTTAATCGATGACTATATCTTTATTATAGAAAAAAAGAGAGAGAGAGAGAGAGAGAGAGAGAGAGAGAGAGAGAAAAGAAAAAAGGAAAGAAAATTTGATTTATCTATCTATCACAAATTTTGTGAAAAAAAAATTTGTCCCAAGGAATCTCGAAGAATATATACGTATATAATGAACGAGAATACCTATTCACGAAGTCCTATAGATTAAGACACGAAATGACCTTGAAAGAAGAGAAAGAAAGGAGAAAAGAACGAAGGGTGTACGATGAGGATCCGTGGGATTAACTTGTATCGCATAGAGCCTGCCGGCAACGTACAAAGGTTGCTCGTAAGTCTTTCGAGATACCTGGCTAACGAAAATTACGATCTTACTAGCACGAGACTCCCATTGCATGGACGCATTAGCCTACCTGGAATCTCCACCTCCCTTTTCTCTATCTCTTTTCCTCTTTTTCGCCTACGCCCATACGCCTACCCAGATTCACAGCTCGAATCTGGTTGGTCGTCGTGTCGCGCCTTTTCTTCCTTTTTCTTTTCTTTCGTCCCTGTGCACTAACTCAACCTGCTGCCATCGATATCTCAACAAGAACAATGACGAAGATTCTGGAAACAGCAGGGCGTAGACTCACAACGGCGCGAAACCATTCGAGATAGAAGCAGAGAGAAAGAGAGAGAGAGAGAGAGAGAGAGAGAGAGAGAGAGAGGGAGAAACAAAGAGAGATGTTAAAGAAGTGCCATCTAAAAATAATATAGGATACAACATTATTTATTTCTCCTCGAATCATTTTTATTCACATTTTCTCCAAAACCAAACGTTTATTTCTATTCTTCGTAACTCTATACATCGACGTTGATATTTCGTCGAAAGCAAGAAGAACGTTCGTAGAAACGTTCGAATCCTTTTCTTTTAAAAAAGAAAATTCCAAGCGAATCTCCCTGTAGTAAGGGAAGGTAAACTGATTGAGACTCTAACGCACCGGCAATTGCCGTATTTTCGAGTCCTTGAAAACTAGGCGGACACGTACTCGCGTCAGGAAAAAAATCCTTTCCTTTTTCCGTTCAAGCAAAATTTAACGTCGCCATTATGCAGAACGGGTTGTATTGGCAAAGCCTCAATCCCAATTCCCAGGGATAGCCAGTCGGTTGAATGGCAAAGCCAAACAAACCTTATTTATGTCTCAATTAAAGCCGGGAATGGGATGCACCCTCGATGGAGCGGCTCCAGACTATAAAGCAGTCGAAAGAGAGAGAGAGGGTGAGTGAGAGGGATACAGAGAGAGGGAGAGAGAGAGAGAAAGAGAGAGAGAGAGAGAGATAGAGAGAGAGAAAGAGAGAGATAGAGAGAAACAGAGAAAGAGAGAAAGAGAGACAGAGAAAGAGAGGAGGAGGAGAAGGTAGAGAAGGAGGATAAGGAGGGATGGAAACGTAGCGAGGGTGGAAGAGGGAAGAGACATGGAAGGGATCGGGGATGGATACCGAAAACCGTCGACCGTTGAACGTCGACCTCTGAGCTCTGAACTCCCATACCGTTGGACTGGTTCAAGAGGAGAGGCACGAGGGGAGATCATCGGCTTTGGATGTTCCCGTATATCCGAAACTGAACTAAATACCAAGGGGTGCCGGCCGAGGTACCGAGGAGATAACGAGCGAACTCGTGAAACGGCCATAGATCAGCCGGCTTAATTATCTTCACGCATCGGCGCATACCCCTTCTAATCGGGGGGCCTACGTACACCCACGGTCATCCGGAAGCCTATCCTTTCCACCAATCCACGAACGAGTATTCTCTTGACCCCTTCCTCAATTACCTCTTCTCTCTTGCCTTTACGCGCGGCATAATTCTACACAGGAGCAAAGATGACTCTTCTATACATATATATATATATATATATATATATATATATATATATAAATGTGTGTGTATGTGTGTATAAAGTAGACCTTCGCGTTTGAATATCTTGCTATAAATCAAGAGGATAAATGATTCATTAGAAGTACCTATAAACGACGAGTCTATTCGTGCTGAGATAGAATTACCATTTCACATTTAGCTTTTATCCATTATTAATATATTCATCGATACGTTTCGAACTTTTTAATTCTTACAGCATAGACCGAGTGATACGAGAATGTCTATGTAAAATAATATGAATAGTGATTTTAAGAGAAGTAGATAATATAAGCATTTAATACTAATCGTTTCGATGCGTATCCAAAAGGATACACGGTGTAACACGTTGAATCGAACGTCGATAGAGAAGTTCGTGCGAATCGCATTTCGGTAAATCGTAGAACGCACGTAGAAAATTCAGGTCCGTCGTCGTAAGAGTCGGCAACTAGCAGTGATAGGAGCAGCTCGAGCTCACCACCCTCGTAGCTAGCTCGTAGACCGTTCCCCGGCGGTTTTATTTGCGAAAGTATCACGGTGAATCTCAAGTTTATTCTCATTCCGGTTGTATGTTTGTACGCAATATAAGATATGTTGATATTCCTGCGGGCTAACCCCTTCTCTTCCTCCGGCACATCGTCTCCCCCTGGAACCGGTCCCGACACGGAACCAACCCTCGTTCCTTTTTATCTCCGCAGAGTTTCCACCCCATCAGCCTCACCCTCGTACTTTACTTTAGCCGCTCGCCCGCATCCACCGGCCTCCCCCTCCATCGGCACAGCTCCCGAACGACCCGAACTCACCCCCACGAGGCAGCACGGCAGTCATGGCGGCAGTTACGGAATCAATAAAAGTGGTGCTCATGCGCCTCAACTGCCGTCGCTACTGCCGTCCACCTTCCTCCTCCCCACCTCATTACTCCCCCACTAGTGGCCGCGTGCGCGACCCACCACCTCCCTCTCTCCCTCCCTCCCTCCCTCCTTCCCTCCCTCCCGTCACCTTCTCACTCCATCCCCACTATATTTCGAAACCTCCCGTCTTCCTTCTCATCCCTCCCGTAACCTCCACCCCTACTTCGAATCGCACCAACTTCCCCTCGTATCTATCCTTCGTGAAACTACCCCTGAAACTACACGCCGACTATACTCTCTATCGGGTGTCTCGAAAGGGAATACATACTTTCCATGTTTCGTACTCGAGACGTTGGATATTTTCGAACGGAGATAGAAGAAGAGATGAAGTGAGATCGGACTTACTGATTTGGGGCTCTCTCTCTCTCTCTCTCTCTCTCTCTCTCTTCCTCTTTTTTTCATTCATTTTCTCTTTTTAAATTCTCTCTTTCTAGTTTCTCGGACCGTCCGTGTGGAATAATTCTGAATTTACAATTAGAAGGACGAACGTATTCGTATCGTAGCAAAGCTAAAAAATTCTGTGTGTGTGTTTTTTTTTTTAGTAGTTTATCCCTTCTCTTTCGAAATGACACTTAGGATTAAAAAAGATCACTCAAGATTTATCAGAGTTCGATCTGTGAAATTGTACTTTTCTGGTAATCCGTTATTAAATTTGCGTAAGCAATAAACTATCGTTTTGTAAAATCGGATCATATCGAACGAGCGCAGACACGATTTGATAGAGAGACTTAAACGGCTATAAATTAGAGGGAACGTGAGTTTCCACGAGTAGCTAACGTAGTTTGGGATGGTTCGATCGGTTCTCGGCAGTTTGATCGAAGGCAAGCTTACGCTAATTTCCACGATATCTGATTAATTAACCAGAGCACTCCTATGTCGACCAACCAAAGCGATTAATCATTTTGCTTTGTCCTGGTAAACAAGCTCTCCTGCAGCGGTTGCTCGATTTTCCCGTCGTGCAATCGACTTTGCACGGTGGGGAGGACGAGAGGAGTGTGATCGCATAGCGGAAGGGGTGTAATGTTGGGATAATGTTGCACATAAACTGTGGCGAATGCTAGCTTACGCATTTGTGCGAGTGTATACGTGACACGTACAACAAAACAGGCCTTTCTCTACCGCATACGCACCTCGTTGCACGCGTATCGTATATTATATGTCGATCGATCCACCTACTATGAACGAGGATGAATACTTTTTCATTTTTAGATGTTTGTTCTGGTTAATCATTGGTAAAAGATAAATTTGTGCGTTTTTATTTATATTTCACCACGTAAAATCATGCGATATATCTAAACACTCATGCATATACATTACTTGTAATATTTTTAGTTTTCATTAATGGTGTCAGTTTTATATTAAAGTTTTTCACTCGAGCGTGTAATTTAATTAATTCGCCTGTATTGTTAAAACTTTTTCTACGAGAATAATGAATTATTTTATAATATAAGAAGAATAAATTTTATAAAAATAAGATGAATAAATGTCAGGAGTAACGGAGAAAATGCAAGGTTCAAGTTCTTCAAATTTCCTGATTCATATCGTTGCCATATTTAACGACCCGATCGAGTATAATCATATTCGCTGTGCGAGCCATTTATCATTATTTATTTAGGATTGACGGTACTTTGCATAATTCTTCTATAAGCCGTACACTCATTTCGATCGTCAATAGGCCGGGCACGTTGTTTCTGCGAAACGTTTTCTCGAGCGTGTTTTATTTAATTAAAAGGGTGTTCTCTAATTATGACACACATGTTACGTTCTGCAGGAAAAATATATACCCAGGCACCATCGCGACAAGTATAATAAAGCACAAAGGTGCGATCCGTAAAAGAGCGCATACGTGCCGACGTATATGAAAGATCTTTTTACGAGACAAGAGTGCGTAAGCAGCTACTCCTACTTGATTACATTCATTTTTCAATTATCCCCTAATTGGGACGTCCAGCCTGCATGAGAATAAGCGGCGAGGCCGTATGAACGCTTAAAAATTTCCATCGAGCGTAACGCACGCCCTCGAGATACGACTGCTGTTGAATCTTCTTACGCTTTCTTACTATGATATAAAATTTCTTCAAAAATGCATATAAGTGCAATCATCTACCTCGATGGGATTGAACACCGTAGTATCAAGAAAAACGTCGTGAACGATGGTTCATGATTGTCTTAGATTCAATAGTGTTAATATATTACGAAGATGTTCTGTATTATTTATAAACTATATCATAAACATATTCAGACTTTTTAAATATACGTCTTGTTATAAAGCTTGAACATCTTTAATCTGTTTACCCGAGAAGAACGAATAAACTTTTCAAAGAAGATCTAACATCACGAAAGAAGTTAGATAAGATCATTTCTTTTTTATTTTTTATTCTTATTAAAAAAATATTATACTTCCAAATTCTTCGTTTCACGTCGTTCAATAATTCCTTCAAAATTTCCAGTCTCCATCATTCGTATCATTTTATTTTTAATCGAATTAAATTTCATAACTTCCGCGTAAAATTTTCTGGGTTAATAGGTTAATACAAATAAGAAGAAACTAAAAGAAAAAAAAAAAAACATAAAATAAAATGAAAATTCAAAATGTTCATAGCCATCATTATCTTATCAGTAATAAATTCAATCGTTAAGAAAGAAAGTAACGAAGCGATTCACGAAGGTCACCGAAAAAAAAAAAAACTGTATTAACGTCGTCCTCAGGATATTATTCTTATCATATTAAAGCGATTTCTCAGTCTCGACGTAGAATGATAACGACGTGTATTGGGACGGATCGTACGAGGGACATGCATTATTTATGAATCACGGGACTAAGTAGGAGTCGAGATTTCAGCTGTGCTAACACAAAAGAGCATTTATCCTACTAGATAGGATAGGTGCTCTCTCAGTTGGTGGCACGCGGCTACCGATGAAACTTTTTTCTCTTTTTCTCTTTCACCATCTCTTTCTAGTTCACTTCTATTCTATTCTCTTTTTCACATAGGGCTAGAAAACCCTTAAGATAGAACTCTAGACTTTAGAAATACCATATCGCGTTCGTAGATTGTGTACGTGTATCTCACGTACCAATACACGTGTCAATGTATTCTCGAAGCCTACCAATGTGTCCGTATAGTTTCATAGACGATAGTGTATACTACACTTTGCTAGGAGTTGCATTACCCATTGGTTGCTACAGCTATGGCCTATTTCGTTCGAGAGTACGACCCATTTCAAGAAAAAGGGTCGCAACGGACGACTTCCCTCTTTTCGCGGTACCATTCTTTTGCACCTCCTACAAAAGCTTCTGGCCCGATTATAGACGTTTCGAAGCTTTTGCACTCGCTTACGTCTTGAAAAGATTGCCTGAAATGTTACGAAAATTCGATATATATTTATCACGTATCGTTCATACTTCAAGAAATTTTTTTTTTTAATTTCGCCATTCCTCAACATTATTTCAAGAATGATCTTTATCTATGATCGTTGATGCTCTATTAAAAAATTGTGAAATAAAGAGAATGTAGAATTGGATTAGGACGAATCTAATATTTGATTGTTCCTTTGTAAATATCTATTTTGAGAATAAGAAATTACATATGGATACATCTTGTACACGTCAATCTTTCCTGTAGAATGTATAATCAACATTATAGAGTTTCGTTTCGCAAATTTATATAGATACGTGTAGACGTAAATCTGTTAAAACTACCTTGTGTACAGGAGCATGAGCGTAAATCCGCAGTAGATCGAGTGTACGTTTTACTGCAATTAAGCAGAAACGGAATAGCTGGGACGTGACTCGAATGATAATAAATGCAAGGACCTAGAGACCCGGTGACGCACTGTCGAGGTAACGTCTATCGTGTCTGATAAATTTACGTACGTAAAACAAAACAAAAATATCATTGCAAAAAATTATATATATATATACACATATATAAAATCTAAAAGATTAAATATCACTCAATGAAGGTGTATAAAATTTTTTCCATGTTGTCGGGATAATCGACACTGTTTTTTTCATAATCGAATTCCATATCTATTATATTCGAATTAATTTCCATGGTGTTCGACATTTCTTATCATACAACATTACGGAATCATCACGGTTTCTCTTTGAAACACTTTCACAACTTTCAAACACGATCATAATCTCAAATCGCATTCACAATTCAGAAATTTTATTTAAGTATCTATTTGGTTTTCATTCGATTAGATTATGTTTATTATTCTGAGTTTATAACTGTGCTCGATTCTTCATTTTGTAAAAAGTAAATTATTTTATCATTATATACTATCGTAAGCATCGTTTTTAAATCTTCACTATTTATAAATTCAACGTTATGGAAGCAATATAAAATTCAACGAATATCGTATCGCGCGTTGTGAAATTTGTCGTAAAAGACAATGGTGTGTAAAATGAAAAAAAATCATTAATATTTTACATTATTATTTAACCTCGTATATAAATTTTCTCAATCGATTAAGTTAAATCGATTTCTCGCGTTCAAAAACGATAGATCAACCCTAATCCTTAGGCCGATTTTCAAGATAAAATTAATAACTATACAAATGTACAAATACACAAAAATTGCTATGCGCGTTTAATAGTATACGACATATATATATATATATATATATATATATATATATATATAAATTTATATAATTTCGTCGAATCATAATACGAAATTTCAGCGATATCGTAAAAATCGGAATTTTGCGAATTACCATCGATTCGAATAAAACAAAAGAGCTTCATCGTATGTTCGCTGTTCCATTAATTTTACACTTTAATGGTTTATAAAATGCGCGATAACCGCTTGACATTCCCACGCTATCGTCTCGCAAAAATAATTGCATTTATCTCTCACCAGCCATTCTACCGATGCTCGTAGCACTGACTTACACGTACATATGTATATCGCGTAAAACTAAACGTCGCGATGTCGTACAGTTTTCGTCAAGATATTAAAATAAAAATTTAAAAAAAAGGCCTTTTATATTAGATACGTTAAATGAGACATAACATTTCAGCGATCGTTCGATCCAAGAAAGAAAGAAACATTTTTAAGAACTTTAATAGAGTATTAACGAAGAATAACATTTATACTTTGAAGATGTAAAAACGAAGAGGAACGGATTAACTAGTTCTTTTCTTACGTTCTCGCATCTCTATTTTCTTCTCTCTTTCTTAACGCTTTGCTTTTATCCTATTTCTTTTTTTTTCTTTTTCTTTCTCTTTTTTTTTTTTTTTTTACTTTTCTCTCTCCCTCAATGTCTTTCTTCCTCTCCCTCTTTCTTCCAACGTAGTTTCCAACGACATAAAGAACACCAACGGCAAGACATTATCGAGAAGAAGTCCGTGTATATATACACACCTGGAACACTCATATTCTCTTTTTCAAGGTACGCGTGTATGCGTACTACTCCTGCGGAGAGAACGCGATGGTATGGGTGTGCTAATGTTCGCCGTTACTCACGATTCTCATTTGCAAGATTGCCTATACATCTCGTGGCATCCTACCACGACCGTCTTTCCGCAGAAACTCATGTGCGTGCTGCTACATCTAACGGGTGTTCCAACTTCTTTACTAAGAGGATATTACATTCGGACGATATTACGCGAACGTGAATTTCGTTTAACGCAAATGGCATTAAAGGAATTCGCGGAGTACTCTAAATTAGAGCGAAGAACTTCGAAGAAGTTACTAAAAGGAATTCTTCGTCTTCTTGACGAATTATATTTACGTTTATTTCAGATGATTATTCTTTAAACGTAACGTTCCAAGTAAAGAATGTTCATTTAAATTAGCTCCATTACCATATTATTTTTTAACTATCGGATAGAAGTATTATGCGCGAAGTGACAAGGAATAGGTAAAAGAAACGTGAATTAACCACCGTGAAAGCCAAGACTTTTAAAATATAGAAAACAATGTCTCGCAATCGAGTTGAGTATGGGTAATGTAGTTTTTTTTTTTGTCCTTGGAACGTTACTTTATAGGGAGAGAGAAAAAAAAGAAGATACGACGTGCGGTCTTAGGGCAGAACCAATCAGTGACCTTGCGTATAGAGATACTTCCCTTCTCCCTTCTTGCGAGTTCGACCAGTGCACTATACCGGTCATAAAAGCATCGTTGTAAAAGTCAACGGCACTCGTTCAAATTGCCGTAAAAAAGTCAAACCTCTGCGTTCGGCTAAAACGACGAGAGGTGGTAGTAAAAAAAGAGAAATACAAAGAAAAAACGTCAGGGGGCAATACCGTAATCAGAAAATACCGTTACGTGGGTTGCAGCCCTTTTGTTGAATTCTTTAACCTTCGAAAAAAAAGAGAGAAAGAAAAAAAAACGTTTCTGTGACCCTTTCCCTTCGTCTCGTTCGTTTCTCTCTCTCTCTCTCTCTCTCTCTCTCTCTCCTTATTTTTTTTCTCCCTTGACCTTGAAATAGCAAGTATCCTCAAACTGATTTACGACGACGCTAGCATACCCCTTGACCTTACTATTCATGACTACTTTGGTCGTCTGCCAGAATCTTTCGTGATTCATCGGTGACCCGTAGAATGCATATAAACGAAGCATACGAGTAAAGATACGATTTCTGCTTGTAAACTGATTACACTCTCTCCGAACAATTTGATGATATCACACGATATATCTATGTCTTTATTATTCGGTTTTACTTTTCTTTTGGCTTTCTTTGCTAAAGCGTATAATCGCGATCGACAAAGAAAAGATAATAAATAAATCTCGTATATAATTAGTCATACAACTTATTTTCGTACGAAATATAAAAATTTGAAACGTGTAAGTTTAATTAAATATTATGTTTATAATATCACCGATCTCGCTTTATTCTGTATTAAGAAAAAAGAAAAGAAAAAGTAACTCGAGCGTTGATAGATGCAAATATGATGATAGATGTAATATAATGTTTAAGATCGATCGAACGTTCCTTCTTGATATTCACATAAGTTTCTCTTCTATCGGATTCTATAAAAATATAAAATTATGACGTCAAATGTAACAACTCGCCACTGGCAGTCTCTCGTAATTATTCCTCCATCTTACGACGGTGGTCCATGCAAAGCCATATCCTTAGATCACAAGTAACAAGACTTGGCATCCATAGACGTTGTAGTGGGTAATAGCGAGCATGCTTCTGGAATAACGTATTGTTACGTAGGTGTTACAAGATCCCACGCCGAGGTAGAGCTAACGTTATTGGTCTAGTTACCCTGCCGCACCTTTAACGATCGCAGACTTGGAAAACACGTGGGATTGGCACATGTCATACAATTCCTTTATTTTTCTATACAGATGTTATTCTATTATTAAAGATATGTATATACTTTCTTGGAAGATGCGTTTACATATTTATGTATATATATATATATATATTTCGTATTTAAAATAATACATATACCAATGACCTATTCTTAAATTACTCAAATTTATATCTTGTGCATTAGTATATCTAAATATTTTAATTTTTCAATCTCAACAAAGAAGAGAGTAGTAGATTACAATGTCTTAACAACTTTGATGTTTAACGCGTAGAAAACAAATCGCTTACTCGTCTCGAATACTGTCCGGTTAATCGATTTTTCACGATTTTTCTTCGCACGTACGATCGTTTTGTCATTAATTAAGCAAAGGCGTTAACGTTCCGAGTAAAAGTAGGAAATTTTCGAAGAATCCGCTCGTTATGGCGAGCTTACGAGCCGTCGACGTTTATGACGAGAACGTTTCTGAAATAACGTCATGGCTTACGAAGGTGGCAATGGTTGGAACACCGTCCTTCTCTCCTCTTGCTCTTTGCCTACAGTTAACGAATAATTATAGTCGTAGAGGCTATACGTTACTTTGGCCGAGTGGTCGCGTGCACCACAAAACCCTCTCAGAGCCCTCTCAGGACAGCAAGGAACAAAACGAAGGGTATAGAAAGGCAGGCATACTCGCATCTCGTACGTACTCGTACCTACGAGCTTGGACGTTAATAATAGGAGTCATAGTGATACGCGAGGGATGACGGGGAAGAGTGGGGCGAAACTGTAATGCGGAAACAATGTTTGGCAAAGTGCCGTAGGAGTAACCCCTCGACGTTGCATCGTCAACGATAAGAAAGAAAAATTATGTGTCTCGGCAAATCGAGATTTTAGAGTTAAACCCTTTAATTACGAGTCAACGTTTGCGTGATTTAGAAACTAATTCTTCATTCAAATCTCTGTTGTGACATTTAGTAATGACTATGATTCGGCTCGCATAGGGGTAATAATTTGAATAGATAAGTGGACATATTTGTTTCGCGAATTGTCGCGGAGAATTTCACTATCGTATTTTCATGTAAGTAGGTACGTAGGTACGTTTTACTTTTTGTACGTTCGTCATAAATTTTATAATAAGAAGACATTTGCGAGTGAGCAATGACAAACAAAGTGTGTACAAAGGCAAAGAGAAACGATATTTTATAAACACATCTTCAGAAAGTATAAGATCTAAAGGTAAGAAGCTGACAGAGATATTCGAGTATGAACGAGGCTGGTAGTATCGATCTGCAATATGTTGTTAAGACATAATCGGATATTAAAGTCCACCATGGAGCTACCGTAACGTTGCAATTAATTCATAATTGGCTCATTTTCCAAGAGGCCACCGCACAATCTTAATTCAATCTATCGCCATTTGTGGCGCCTCGTTACGATCCCCCATGCTTAAACAGGCCCTTCGCGAGAGCAGAACCTCTCAGAACGTATCCTACGTTAATCCAATGTTTTTCTTCCTTCTCTACATTACTCTTATGCGATTCAATAATGATTTTCGAATCGTGCTTCTTATTATAACGATCATAAATATATTTTTAATAAGGTATTCGTTTGAATTATCGAAAACATTTTAACGAGAATACGCGGAAGCTTTAATTACAAACGTCGGACACGAGTTAACACATGTTCCGAAGACAAGTTGAAGTAATTTTATAGGTTCCATCAGTTCTTGGAACACCGGTATCTCTTGTAAATACGAGCTTGGACATAATTAGCCATTAAATATAATTTCTTTTTCTCTTTGTTAATTTCTTTTTACGGAATCGATCTAAACATTTCAAGAAGTACATATCGTCGTTTTTATTATCAGAATATATTAATTATTATTTTATTCGATCAGTATCGAAATAAAGCATTAACAAGTACTATTCGATTCCTCTATAACGAGACAAACTTATTAGTCGATATGAGTTCGTTCGATTCCAACGATCTCGACCAAGTTTCATCGATAGTTTCATCGACTACTATCGTTTAGCAGCTTCAGGTTGTGCGACATACCGCTAGATGTCGGTAGGATTACCACGTGTAGTATACCTAAAGTGTTCTAACGTGGATACACCTGAAATCCAAAAAAAAAAATCCCTTTCTTGGAACGCCTCGAGATCCTTTCCCTTTTCCCTTTTTTTCCTTTTTATTAAATACGTTCGAGAACTTATTTCGAAAACGAGCGGACCGTACGAAATCGACCCTTAACACGCTAACGTCGCAAAGTTCCAAACGGAAGTAAAAAATATATTTCCCCTCTTTCACTTTTCATCCCTTTCTTGTTCTCCTCTTTTCTTAGAATAAAAAGAAGAAAAAAAGAAATGGAAAGAAAGAAAATACAATATTCCAGGGCAAAAATTATAATGGACGATAAGATCGAGAAACGCTTGCCTATCGAGGAAACGTCAAGAGCATCGGTTAACGAGGAGGCATTGCATTAATCTCAAGGTCGAAGCTTAGGCCACAAACATCGGAGATCATTACTCGCAGTCCATTAGGAGCAGAAGGTCTTTACTGCCCTCGCGATAGGAATTCCAAGGGTCGCCCAGTAGTTCGACCAACTCGAGCTTAATCCCACCAATGGTTTTCGCGCACGATTCGTAAAAAGAGGAAAGAAAGAAAGAAAGAAAGAAAGAAAGAAAGAAAGAAAGAATCCAAAAGAAAGAGAGAGAAAGGAAAGAAAGGATAAAGGAAAGAAAAAAAAGAAAAAAAAAGAAAGAAAGAAAGAAAGAAAGAAAGAAAGAAAGAGGAAAAGAGAAATGGGTTCCTTCTCTTCCATTCGTTCTCTCTATGGTCGAGCAGCTTCATCCCTTCCTCGATTCCCTTTTCCTAAGGTATTCTAGTTCGTTTCCTCCTTTGTACTCCTTCCTTGCCCTCCTTCGACTCGGTGGCTCGGTACAACGGGAACGCAAAACTCGGGGAGTGGTTGTCCTCCCACGGTCTCCACAGTTCGAGTTTTCGTTCGGCTAGAGAACAGAGAAAGAGAGAGTGAGAGAGAGTGATAGAGCAAACGAGAGAGAAAGAGAGAGAAAGAGAGATAGAGGGAGAGAAAGAGACGACAGTGGCGAGCGCCCATTGCCCGTCACTATCCCCAGTTTCCGCGCCATTTCTCCGTAACGCGCGCCATTTCCTCCCTTTTCTCCCTCTCCTCTTGCTCTCTTCCATCCTAAACCCTTCTCTGTCTGTCTCTCTCTCTCTCTCTCTCTCTCTCTCTCTCTCTCTCTCTTTCTCTCTGTCGTTATTCTCTTTCCACTAGTACGCACGAGTTTCTCTCTCTCTCTCTCTTTCTCTCTTTCTCTTTCTCTCTTTCTCTCTCTATCTCTTTCTCTTTCACTCTTTTTCTCTGTCCCACCCGTTACGTGTGCACCCTCACTGTTTGTTCTCTATTTAGGTCGTTTGGCCCGCGCAAATACCACCTTCCACCCTCTCTACCGGTCTCGTTGCCACCCAACCCTTTTTCCGTACGACAAACGTATAATCTTGAAAAACGACGATCTTTCAAAACATTCTCCATGTCACACTTTTGTGTTATCTTTTCGTTGTCGTCATCGATACATACGCATATGTAGATTTGTCCGTAGATTTATCAGGTTGTAAATTATAAATTTGATTCTTTGTGGATTCTTTTATATCTCTTCTTTAGGCTTATTAGACAAAAATAAATTGTAAAAAATTATCTGTATTTATAAATATCTAAGGTTATATATTGTTAAATTTTGTGCTTGTATTATTGTGAAATTTTCTTAAGAAAGACTCGAAAGATACTGGGGGATTAAAAAAAACGTGTCGAAGGGATATAATCTATGGTTGCGTCGAGTGTTTTATGGACGATAGTAGACGACGATTATATTCTTGCTAAAGGAAAAGGAAAAAATAAAATAGAAAAAAATGAAAGAAGAAATCAAAGGAAAAGAAAAGAAAAGGAAGAAAGGAAAGAAAAACAAGAAATCAACTCGACGATACCTAGACCTCTCCCATCGATTTCCTTTCGTTCGGGAACCTTTTATTAAAAATCCTTCTCATAATTTCCGTTTTTGCCGTGGCCAGTTCATCGCTGTTATAACGCTCGACGATCTGGGTTTTATCCAAAAAGATGAAGGGGTTGGGGTGATTCAAAGTGCCAAGAAGATTCTCTATCCCTTTCTTGCTCGTTCGCTCGCACGACGGGACCGCAATGCGGGTACGCGTAAATGGCTTGTGCTTGCTCCCTTTTTTTCTTTCTCGTAATCGTCGCTCACAACACTCGCACCTTCTCCTTTTCACGATTTTAATCAACGAGTAGATCGACTCGTGGCGCCCGTGTATCGCGTTCGGAACTATAATTTCGCGGTAAACGCAGAACCACGACCGGCTGTGCCGCGCCAACTTCTCCGCGCGAGCCGCTTTAAATAGGTTTGCACGTATGGCCATCGACCCTTTCGTGTAGTTTCTAAAATCTTCGACGATCTTGAACCCTTACGATATCCCTTTTCCCTTTTCTCTCATTAGAGAAAAATTTTATGCTTACTTTAAAATACCTCAAAAGTAGAATAAGTGGATAAGGTACCTTTTACATAATCTTCGAATTTACTGAAAGACTTCTCGGATTTTTTTTTTTTTTTTACGAATTTTGTTAATTTTTGAATTTATGGTAAATCCCGTCGTTTTCAACAGATACACCGATGAAATTTGACATTTCATGCGTGCCATTTTCAATTAAGAAGAATTGAAAGGTCATGATTTAAAATGTATATTAAAACTTTTGAAACTTGATATACATATACGATACTCGATCGAATTCGTATGCGTCTAAGCGTTTATTTATTTTTTATACACTTGCTAAAAATAATATACTATAAGTAAGCAAAGAGAAAAGAAGTCGATCTCGAAAGTTATAGTACAAGAAAGTTCCATAAGAATATTAGGGTCTTCCTTCCGGTATTCAGTAGATGTCGTTAATTCAATGACGAAGTCGATCGTCTCCCTTGTCAAGCGAACAAAGATGCCACTCGTAGAAGACTCGAAAAATGATCGAAAAAGAGAGAAAGAAAAGAGAAAGAGAGAAGCAAGCCATTTTTCCAAGCCCGGAAACCGGACGCCCCCAGGATCTCAACGTTTCTATCGACGAGCAGAAGAACTGGTGCCACGTCAGCGCGTGGTCCGTCCACCCTTCTCTGGTTTTCCGTCAGTCGACGAGACTTTCGATATTTATTTTTATTACGACCACCCTGTCAACGCTTCTATTCCCTTGCTCGACCTTGCTCAGTCTTCGAGACTTCGAAAAAGAGTTCTTGTTACAGACACGTCTATATCTCTTCTTCAACGATCAAAAAATAGAGATTCGGATGGTCGATCGATAGTTTTCAAAGACGTCGATCGACGATTCAAATATCTTTTAGTATGAGCAAACGTCGAACGAATGAAAAGAAACGCTATCGTTTGAACTCAACGACCGATCGATATCATGCATATGACGCTATAATTTCCTGTCCTACCGATTTCAGAGGAGCTTGTAATTTTCTTTAACAATTCAATATTATTCCGATATTTTTCCTCCTTCCTCGTAATTAGATAATGAACTTTTACTCGTTTATTGAAATCCAATATCGACGGTGCTTTTCCCGGTTTTAATCTGATTCCGTAGGAATAAGAAGGGTGAAACTAAGATAAAGAGTAAAAGAGAACGTTGTGATGTTAGAAACGAAGTCTCACCGTACATAAATATCAAGAGAATAGACAACGATTAGATACTATTTAACGAATGAACGGAAGTGGACAGCAGCGATAACGCCGTCGCTTCGAGAAGAATGATCGTCGAGAGCAAAAGGGCCAACTATTCAGGGTCATCTTATTAGACCCGAAAAAAAGAGCCAAGCAACGAAACTTTCTTTATTTCTCTTTTTTTTTTTTTTTTTTTTTTTTTTTTACTCACGGTGTCTAGGTCCAAGGAAAGAAAAAGAAACGAAAAGAAAAATAAAACGAGAACGAAAGAGAGAAAAAAGAAAATAAAAAAAGGAAAATACTTGAAGTGAACGATAACCCGTTTTATCCCGTGTGATTTTGTTAACGTTTATCGCATGATTGAAAACTTATCAAGAGTCTAGGGCCATGGAAGGAAAGCAATTTAGACGACGAGATCTAAGTTGGCGCAGATGTTCCGTAGAATCTCATTGCGCGATTGTGTCCCAAGAGTACAACGAGTGCGGTTTACGAAATACTGCAGGATCGTAAGGAGAATTAGGCGTCTGAAGTTGCACGGCACGTAGCTACGTAACGACGTCTCGAAAGGTTCGTGATTTTACGAAAGCGCCGAAACGATCGTAGGAAGACTACAGAAAAGAAATCCAATCTCACGATGCGAGACTACATATTCACATCATTCTACATTTGTTTATATTTTTTCGTAAAATCTCAACTAATCCTTTTTAAGCAATAACAAATTGAACCGATCTTTAGTTTCAACGTAATAAAAAAAAAAAAGAATTTAATTTTCGATATATATATATATATATATATATATATATATATATATATATCAATTAATATTATTGAAACGAATATAACGTATTCCATAATCGGTAATGTTTATATTGATTCTTTTATTAATACTATATCTACTTGTAATATAAATCAAGTGATTTTGCCAGTCAGCAAATTCGGTTCTGAAAGTACGATGTTGAAAGCTTGTGTAACGGAGAGACGACGAAAAGGATCCGACGGATGCAGACATGGCAGTACCATTCCTACGCATTAACTCGCTCCAAAGCCAGGATTTTATCTTTTCTCTTTGTAAGATTTGATAAAATATGGATTTGATCATCGAAAGTGCTGTGTTTCGGTATCGTGCCATCTCTATATCTTGTTATTACAACCACTCAGCGAAAAGACTCCCCTTAAAAGATTTCTTTCTTTTATATATACATATATATATATATATACACACACATATAACGAAGAGATGAATTCTCTTTTATAATTTGTTTGCAGGTCAACACGATATATAAATTTTTTTTACAAAACTAAATGTGTGGCGTATAATCTCATTTTGAGAAAAATGTTTAATATCAAAGTATAATATTCTCAAATAATAGAATTCTCGAATAATATAATATTTTCTTTTTCTTTTTTTTTTTTCTTGTTTTTTCTTATATTGCTGAAACGCCTCTGTTTAACATAATTCTTCTCGAATATTTCTTATCGTATCGAAACGATACACGCCAAGAGAATATTTATTTTACGGAACGCATTTTCTCGAATTTTATTTAGGAAAACGAGCTTTGGGAATCTTTTGTGGGGAAACGTGGTAGGTTTTTCATGGTTCACCCGCTAGAGGCGTAGGATGCAGACTAGACATGTATATAGATATGTGCGGTATCTCTACTGCACGGCCAATGGGGTTTGAATGGCCGTGATAAAATGATATGGCTTCCGAATGTTGACTAAACTGCACCCATTGCAGGTGGAAAACCAACTGGAAAATAATAATACGCTTTGATGGATGAGCAACGATAGCAGCAACGTTGTCTGTCCTTTTGATAATGAAGTTCAAAATGCATGTGTTTTTTCAAAGCATCTCTCAAAAAATAATCATTTTCTTTTCAAAAGTGATCTTTTTTTTTTTATTCTTTTTTTTTTCTACAAAAATAAACGTCATTCATAATGGTCATTCGCTACGAGCATATAATATCTTAAAATTTATTTATTAATATATCGTAAGAAAATGAAATTCTCGTGACGGGTAATCATCTTCTCTTTTCCCAATTTACTTACATTCGATTTATCTTCGCCAATAGTGATACTCGTCTACTCGGTGTGACTTTAATAGCCTATTAAGAAACGTATCGCTCGTGCAAGACGATTTCGAAGGTGTAATATAAGTAAAACGAGCGATTACATTGATTTAACCGTAATCACATTCCCATTTTCGAAGCTTATTTCAGTCATGCGAGATTGAAAAGAAAAAAGAGAGAGAGAGAGAGAGAGAGAGAGAAATTGTGAATCATCGAAGCGATGAAATGAATTTCTCTTTTAAAGAGTCAACGGCGTAGGAAGGAGATGAAAAAAGAAATAGAAGAAGAAAAATATGGAAGGGAATGAAGAAGAAGAAAGAAAGAAAGAAAGAAAGAAATAACGAAAAAAAGAGAAAAGAAGATAAGATGAAGAGGGAGAAAAAGAAGAAAATAGACTGTCAACGATCGAGCTAGAGCGAAAATGGTGGGTATATAAGGCCACGGTCAGTTAGTCTGAAAGCACGTCGTCGTTATTACGCGCTGAGTAGGTAATTTGCTGATGGTCGATCGAAATATAAATCCGCTTTGCTCGATCGCGAATTAATCAAAGAGGTGCATCTCGGCAGGTGAAAGAATTCTTCACTAACGAGTTCTTATCTACAGACCGTGAGAGATAAAAGCGAAGAGTACGTAAGACAGAGAAGAGAAGAAAGAGAAGAGAAAGGAAGAGTGAAAGAAAGATAGATAGATGATAGGAGGAAATACACGAAAGATTATTATGTTTTAACCTTGAAATTTATCCTATCTCAAAGTGTCGAGATTGAATCGAACTACCCTGTAGTCAGCTTGTAATCGAACGTTCCTTTAGCGACAGGCTGCGCTCTAACGAGTTTTCTTTAGGAATATGCTCATAACGATATTATCCTGCCAATCTAAAATCGATGCAATTGAATTTGACTACTAAGATAGGGAGAGAGAGAGAGAGAGAGAGAAAGAGAGAGAGAGAGAGAGAGAGAGAGAGAGTTCCTTTCCGGTCAAACAAATTCAATGGTTAGCATTATTACACGTTATATTGCCAATTAAGTCACGTTTGGTTAAGAGATGATTATATCACGCGAACTATAGACATACGCGATATCTTTCATGATTCTTCGTTCCGTTCTATCATAAAATTCTCAAACTTGATCTCAAATATTTAATTTCTATAATAATTATAAATGTTCAATATGAACTACAATATTTTTTGAAGATACAAAGAGAAAGAAATTGAAGTTTTCTTAAATCTCAATTAGTTTCCTTTGCAAAAGAAACACACTGCGTTCTTTGTTCCAATCACAAGGGAAGATACATTTACCATGTAACTAAACAGTCCCTCGTAACTCATAACGTTGTTAGGACCTTTACGTCACGATTCAATTTCGTGGTAAGCATTATCTCTAGAATAAATTCGATCGCATCTAAGGAAAACGTAATAGAGAGCGACGAAACGAGACGAGAAAGAGAAAGAAAAAGAGAAAGAGAAAAAGAATGAGGAGAAGGAGGAGAAGGAGGAGAAGAAGAAGGAAGAAGAGAAGGAGAAAAAGAAGGAAGAGGTTCGCGGCGGGTGTCCGTTTTTGGGCATGGCGTTGTTCGCGGTTTACGGAGGTGCGTGGGGCGAGTGCGCGCAATCAGGGCGGAGCGGAATGCTCGTAAATACGCAGATGACGACAGATAATCCAGATCTATGGCTGTTCCAGATGAATCACTGGAGGATTAAGTTTGTGTCTTCTTGCCCCTGATGTCCGTTCCATAGAGCCTTTATTCGGGGAGAAAAGAAGGAGGTGAATCGGTAGGATGTGAGGATGAGGATGAGAAGGAGGTAGAGTAAGGGGAGGAGACGAAGGAATAACGCAAGGAAAAACACGAGAAGAAGGAGATAGAAAGTTCCCTGTGTAAAGTTAACTCCAAGAGTCGTGGGTACAAGACGAAGTGGTTTCCCCCCCAGGAAGAGATGTATGTCAGTACGGTGAACCCTGCAGGATGCAGCAACGCAGGGCAGGACATGGGAAGAGAGAGACAGAGAGGGAGAGAGAGAGATGGAAAGAGGTTTAGAGAGAGAAAACGAGATAGAAGGAGAGAGAGAGAGAGAGAAGGAGATAGGGAGCTAGATGGTGGGGGAAGATGGATGTCCTCGACCCTCCCCCTTTCCCCACGATCACCGAAGCTCCTACCCTCGTACCGAACCGGCCAAAGTCGAGAAGTGGCGGCCATAATGCTTTGGATGCACCACCATTCCTGAATCTTTCAAACTCTATCTCTTTCTCTCTTTCTCTTTTCACTTTTCTTTCTTTTTTTCGTTGTCTCTTTCTTTTCTCTTCTTTTTCCACTCTCTCTCTCTCTCTCTCTCTCTCTCTCTCTCTCTCTCTCTCTCTCTTTCTCTCTCTCTTTCTCTTTCTCTTTTTTATCTATCTCTTTCTTTCTCTCTCGTGTTCTCAATTTAAGTCTTAATAAGGAAGTACTCGACGCTATTCTTGATCCATCATCTCGTTAATACTCGTAGATCAAAATAATGGTCTAGTCGAGTTACCGAAAATTTATTGGTGAATTATTAGTTTATTTTCCTGCATTTCTCGTAAATATTTTTATTATATATATATATATATATATAGATTATGGTCCGTCTAAAGATAAATAATCGATCATCAAAGAACCGCATTAGAACTGTCTGTGCAATATAGATATTAGTAATTTATATCGTATATTTTTAGTCTGATATAAGACTTATCTATATTATCTTATCAAATTAAAGATACAATTTATATAAATGTAAATGATAACAGAGAATTCATTATTTTCATGCATTCGAATGTCTACGAGAAATGATTTAATGGAAATGAAATTCTCTCAATCGAAAAGTTTTTGAAAGCACATTCGGTGAATCGATTATCTAAGTGTCGATAATCGAGACAACACTGAATTACTCTACGTTAAACAGCGGAAGTCCCAAAACTTAATAGATCTCGAAATCGGCACGCGTTCATTTCCGGTCATAGTGGTAACGGAAATATGCTCGTAAATTTGTCCGGAGCTTTAATTTTATGACCCATAGGAGAATCCATTATCCGAAGTGGTGGCGTTTGCGCCGCTAACACATCCAGCCCATTGTACGAGGTAGCTGCTCCCGGTATTGTGATGTCGGTTTATTGCCTCATAAAACAGAGAAAGAAAGAGAGAGAGAGAGAGAGAGAGAGAGAAAGAGAAAAAGAGAAAGAAAGAGTGAAGTCTCGCGGCATTAGAAAATATCTCGAAGCGTGCCACGATTCGCACACCTTGTTCGTGTATCGAGATTGCGATGTAAAAATTTCTCGACGATAATAACGGAGCCAGGCCCTTTTGCCTGAAGCTCTTTCTCTAGAGCCCTTTTTGAGCATCTTTTTAAGAAACGGACCCTCGTGATCGGAATAAGATCGAATCTTCTAACGGGAGATAAAGTTAAACAGATATTTAACTCTTAGAAGATATTTTTATCCTTTTTTCTTTTTTTCTTATAAAAGATCTTCAATTTTACAAGATAACCCGTTTTGTCGTAGAGCAAATAGCAGAGCAAATGACAAGTCATTTCTATACGAATATTTTTTCGTTTCTTTTTAATTTCGAAGATAGAAAGAAGTGTTTCGAGTAAGAGAAATTTAATTTAGAAAGGAGTGATTAATATGATCCTTCAATATTTCTTCTTTTTATGTATACATATATATATATATATATATATATATATATATGTACACACACTTACATTCGGATTAACGAACATAGTATCGTATTGCGAAGTGTAAGTTAGAACACGGACGAACCTAACGAAATATCGTTCAGCAAACAAGATTTAATCGCACGAGAAAAGACTGGTCGCTATACCAACACGAAAATACATGTAATCTCGAGCCTTAACTCGAGAGAGACACAAAGAGTATAAGTTTCGAAGCGTTTCAAGACGAAGTGGATTGGACTTCTTATTCCTCTCTTCTTGAGCAGGTTTGCGAGAGAGGGGTTCTCTACGTCGCTCTATCTTTCTTTTCTCTCCTTCTCTCTCCCCTGAAGTATCTCGGATAAAAAGTACAATGTGAAAAAAAAAATGTATAAATTTATTCTCCTATCCTGGTTAGACTTGTCCTCGCGAACATAAGGAAAATAAAGTCTTCGAGAAAGAGCGAGGAAGGAAGAATAGCGTTAATAACGGAAGGAGAAGGCGGGTGGGTACCTACGTAGGGTATCTAGGAACCGTCAGGGCCACGGAGAATTATCTCGCTCGCAAATCCAAACGCGAGGAGACTCTCCTCTTTCGATCTATCTCTTTTCCTTTCTCTCTTAGCTCTCTCCCTCGGTCTTTCTCTTTTGCTTTTTCTCTTTCTACTCCGGTCGTGGTAATGGCGCTCACAGTTCTCCGATTACATAGAGGAATAAGAGGACAGCGTACGTACGTGTACGACGAGGACCGCGTGAAGGATAAATGGGGAGTGGATAACGAAGGTACAAGAGTACGAGAACGAAGTAAGTGCCCCCAACCCCCGTGTAACGTAGCGCTTTAGGATGGGAGTGAGTGCCTTGAGCGATGTCCTGTCGGCCGAGTGGCTCGCACGTAGGCCGCCTCGGGAACGAGAAGAGAGACAGAGAGAGAGAGAGGAAGAAAAAGAGAGAGAGAGAGAGAGAGAGAGAGAGAGAGAGCATATACGCTTATATGTGTAAGTAAGTGAATACTGTATATACCACGTCGATAGCTCCCTCTCTCTCTCCTATGCAAATCAGCTAAGGCGCGGATACGTATTCATGGGATCTTATCCGCGTGCACGTGTACAGGGTGAATGATTTCCTTCGCGAGCTACCCCATCCAAGAGAAGGAGAGAAGAGAAGAAATTCAAATTTCCCTCGCGAATCTTACTCGCGGAAAGGAGAAGCGTACACGGCGAACGATTTACGTGAGTTTCGAATGACCCGACGTTATTCTGACCCAAGGATACGTTTATTATATAAGAGAAAGAAAAAGAAAAAAGATGAGGAAGAATAATAATAATAAGAAGAAGAGGAAGAAAAAGAGGAAGAAGTAGTAGAAGAAGAAGAAGAAGAAGAATAAGTAGAATAAGAAGACACGTTAATCACGTGGGACCGAAGAACTGCGAGCCCTCGAGCAAAGAATACAGAAGAAAGTCGGATGAACTTCGTCGATCGCCTCCCTTTTACATGACCAAAAAACTTAACCATCTCATTTACGTATAATTGCAATAACGACGTTACTCGTACGTGTATGGAATTATCTCTTTATCGTGATACTTTCTCATTTGAATAAGTGCCCAGACATGATAAACGTAAAAGACCAATGAAAGCTTTATCTCTCTCTCTCTCTCTCTCTCTCTCTCTCTCTCTCTTTCTCTCTCTCTCTCTCTCTCTCTTTCTCTTTCTTATATGAGGAAGCAAAGTTTACGAGAGAGAATGCGCTCAGGGAAAACGATAGGTTCTTACTCGTTAAGACGAAAATTTATTCCGTTCGATATTGCCCCCACGCTGTGCGGTCAATTTTTATAGCGTTCAACCGACTAAAATTTCAAAGATTTTCGTGGCGATTGATAAATCGCCGCTTCCGTTTTCGATGCGCCTTGAGCAAAGAGCACATGGATAAGGACGAAGAACCTCTCTTACGGAATTTACGGTCGAATCGGTGCTGTCTGTCTCCGTGCCGTTACCGTATGCGTGACGTTACGTCCCGAGAATAAAAGCGATTGTCCTCCAGCTACAAACCAAACTCGTCTGACGCGAGCAGAACGGAATAAAGTCGAGTAAGCTACTTAATCGCACGATTCGATCGCTGCCCAGATTCGAAAAGAGTTATTGCACACGAAACGTCATAAAGAGGGGTCGGAGGACATGCAACATAAAGAAATATTTCCTTTGATAACAAATAAAATGATCGAATGTAATTTTTATTCGGAGTGAAATATTCGAACGTTTTGCATTTTAATATCATTCTTAAATCGATTGAAACACATACGAGTCTTAACTATACGAAATAGGGAATACTACAGTATTTATCTAAAGATCTATATCTAATCTCGATAAGTTTTAAAGACGAATCTTTTATCTTATTTTTGATTTTATTTTTTTCAATCGATCGACGAATACTCTTTCATTCTTTCTTTCTCTTTTTCTTAATGTTTTTCTTTCGTTTTATAGTTAGTTCACTCCTATCGGACTCGTCGCGTTCCAGAACCATAGCCTAACAATTACAAACGACGGCGATCCCTGGACAAGGCACAGGACCGTCGTAGTACACGGCACGGATACACGTCGCAGGTACACGCGTGATACGGTGACAAAGCATAAAAAAGCATGGCGACTATGGCGTGGCACGGCGTGGCACAGCTAAGTGCGAGATACATCACGAACACCTTCCCTCTTTTCAGTCTCTCTCTCTCTCTCTCTCTCTCTCTCTCTCTCTCTCTCTCTCTGTCTCTCTATCTTTCTCACACGCAGACACGTTCTCTCGAAGCTTTCTCTTTCTCTCAAAGAAGTCCAGCAAATTCTTCTCTCTCGTACGCGACTCTCGCGTCTTGGATAACGCCAACAACACCGCCGTAGATAAAGGAGCATCGGATCGTAAAGCACTCTCGTTAAGAATATGATCCGGGCTTACCTTCGGTCCAGCTCGACACAACGACGAAGACGACACGAGAACGACGAGGACAACGAGAATGGCGGCATTGCACCAACCAAGTGCACGTGCACGCGCGCACACGCACAACTCCATCAAAGGGAATACACCAAATCGTCTACCAAGAGATAAAGAGAGAAAGAGAGAGAGAGAGAAGTAGAGGAGAGAGAGAGAGAAAGAGAGAGAGAGGGAGAAAGTTACGATCGCTACTGCGTCCCTCTTACGTTAGATATTATACTATGCTCGCGTATCAACCATCTCGTATACACTACACCTTCTTACATCTCGATGGTGTTGGTATAACGAACCACTGTAAACACTCTCTCTCTCTTGCTGCTCTTACCTACCCTTTACACTTTTATTAATTCCTCTTGAAGATCGTTGTCCATTATTTTATTTTATTATTTATGCTTTCCAAATTTTTATGTTTCCATTACTTTTACGAGAAAGTAAGTACTTAGTTTATTATCGGATATATACAATAGGATAAAATACGAATATAGACGTACGATAGATTTCTAATATCTAGATCTATTAGCGATTTATGGAACGAGTATCAAAGGATATGTCGCGTCGATGTAATGCATCGATATCGTTAGAAGGTCTCTTAATCGTGAATTAATAATGATTCATTCGATCGAAGTCGTTCGACGAATCTGCACAGGTAATTTACGAATCGACGAGAGTAAATTTATGTGAATCACATAGCGAATACCATTGATATTATCTTGATTCGGAGAGTTCATTCGTTAAGTGTTCGGTTGTGTTATAAGCAAACGAAGATGAATACGAGGATCGGTTGGTAACGGGAGAAATATGATCGTTATCGGTTGATGATGGAGGATCGATGATTTATCGTTTCGCTCGAGGCGTTCGCGCTTCGAAGGTCGTCGTCCATAATCGCAACGTGAAAGAACTCGCTGTGTTACCTCGCTACCTCGTTATACGTGTTTGTATAGTACTCACGTTAGTTTTTCTCGCGCGATTTCTGACATCGTAAAGACAAATCAGTGAAATATTATTTTCCTCGGGAGAATTCACTAGGGAGGGAAAAAGCTCACGTTAACGTTTACCTATTCTCACGTTCTGACATTTCGAAGAAAAATATAGAAAAAAAAAAGAAAGAAAAAACAAAAAAAAACCAAAATAAGAGAGAAGTATAATAGCGTAAACGCGCATGGCGCACCGAGAAATAAGTGCAAAGTTAGATGTCCTCGTTAATTCGCTTTCTCGTTATACGAGCCGTTTATTTCGCAGGAATACGCGACAGTTCGGTGCAATCAAAATGGAGAGCCGGCGAGTAAACGAGTAGTGACAAAGGAATATAATAAAGCAAGAGCTAGTATCTCATCCTTCGTGCTCATTGGCGCATAACATCCACCATAACCCCACGAGTCACGAGATTTATAATCTCGTGGAGCAAATGCGTGCAGGAATGTCCGAGCTTCGTGAGCGCCGTCGGAGGGAGGGGACGTGCACAGGGACACATAGAGAGAAAAAGAGATGGAGAGAAAAAGAGAGAGTATATGTGAGAGAAAGAGAGAGACAGAGAGAGAGAGAGAGAGAGAGAGAGAGAGAAAGCTCTCAACCCGCGCATAGCCACGGCATTTGAATTATTCATTCCAAAGCCGTTGCGCGTTTGTTGCTGGTACTGTATCAGACCTTTGGGTCATGCTAATCTAAGACGCTACATTGTTTCGCGTAGTGTACATGCAATTAGATTCCACGGATAGTGAAGAAAAACCCGATAAGAACTTCCATTGTAATTCTTCTCTCGTAACCCTTAGAGATGTATAGTTACGTGTAAAAATCTTAGCCGAATTTTCAGACACTTTTCTTTCGATCTAACATTTCTCTCGTTTAATTTCCCTCGGACTAAACGTATGTGAATTTATATTCGAAAAATATTTCTTTGTCTAAACTTTCTCTAACGTATGATTTTAAGACCTAGGTAGAACATTAAATCCAACGATGAAACAATCGACAGATTTATTTTTATTTTTGAAGAAACAAATTTTCATCTCGGAAATCTTAGTTAAATCTTAACTCGATAATATCTATAATCACAGGATAAAGAGTGAGAGCTTCCAAACCAGCACCCGTTTTCTTTTGCCGAACGATCGGGGACGTTTGAAAGAATGGCCTACTCGTTTTCGCGTTGCTATCGATGTGATTAATGCATTTGGGCAACACGGGCCAACGCGTAACAAGAAGTACGAGGTACAGAGTTGGATTGCCTGCACGTGCACACACCGCTGATTTTCTCCCTTTTATCTTCCTTGGAATCTCGAGTGCGCTTCCATGAACACGCACGTTCATAGGGTGTCTCGAATCGAACTGCGTGTATCTACCTCAAAATATACATAAGTAATAATAGTCACGTTGGCGACGAAAAGGTGAATGAAAAAGTGACGATAAAAGAGTCCTTTCGAAAAGAAAAGGTGAAGGTCTTTTTCTTTTTTTTTTTTCTTCTCCTTTTCTTTTTTTATATATAAAAGTCATCGAACGATAAAATGAAGATTTAAAGATGAAAGATACGATCAGCGCTTTCTTAAATCATAATGTGATGTGAATAATGTTGGTCGTTAAATGTCTCACACAATATTCCTTATTAGTTTCATACTGAGATAAATAAAAAGAGAAAGAAGAAGGGGAAAAAAATATATGAAATATATGGATTTTGCGATACGATTTCGTGGTCACGGTTCTCGGCTGAAAACGAGGGAATACTTTAAACGACCTGTCGCTTAACGAGACAAATGTGAAATCACTTTTTCCTCGTGACGATAAAACTGAGATAGTGTAGTAATAAAATATCGTAAAAAGGAAGAATATCATTGGTAAACTTCGCACGGGCAAATTCTTTTACAAAGAGAGAGAGAGAGAGAGAGAGAGATATTGAGTATAGACAAGTGGAACAGTGAAGTGTATAAAGAAGAAGTTTGATTATCAAGAAGAATCGAAAAAATGTTATACCTTATAGGTCAAAGGAGCATAGAATCAACCAAAATGTTTCTCGAGTGATATTTGTACGAGGATTATATTAAGGGTTGCTTATAGGTTCTCATAAAATATATAATTTGATGGTCGGTACGCAAGAACGAAATGTTAATGAGCCATCTAAATCAGTACCTTCCTTTCGCTACTGTGAACCATTCCTTGCATATATACTTAAAAAGCAACCCTACGTATATAGATAATATCGTATTCAACGACTTCGTAATTAGCAGTTAACGCAATTCGGTAGCGGTTTGGTTACCTCTTGGTATGATTATAACGACTCGGATGAAATCTTAGATTGTGTCATCTCAATTAAACAACTTTTAAAAGAACTTTTTAACGCGATCGAATCGTTTCAATTTTCGAGAAATATCGAACTATACTTCGTCATATCAGATATGAGAATGGATATGGGAAAGTATATAGACTATCCTTCGTCGAACGACATAAAATACGCTTAAGTTAATTCGATCCATAAATGCAGATTATAATGAAACGTTATATAGATACGAAATACCCGATATAGGCGAATCGAAAAATATATTTAAAAGTTGTAATCCTTCTATTATAATAAAATAGAGATTACGAGGGAAAATATTTGATGTATCCCCTTGTCTAAACATACAATATTGATTTTTTCTTTTTTTTTTTAAGGAACAGAGAAAAATATGTAGAGAAATATTATAGAGAATTTCAAAGAGACCACCCAATGGAATTTTTACGGCGACTTGTTCGATGTTAGAAATTAGAGGAGAGAAAAAAAAAGGAAAACATCGACTTAGGTAATTTCATTGGTATGCCTAGACGAATCGAAGTACGTGTAGAATCGTTTCGGTGTTTATATGAATTTACACTCGGCCACCCATTCGGTCGATGTCTATTTAAGAATGTCAAACGATCGTGGTACACTAGTCTTAGCCAAGTAGGTCGATAACTGCAACATTTGCAGGCAGCTTGCGTCCTTCGCATAGCACTTTTCACACGAATCAAAGGGAAAAGATGGTCGAGAACGGCGTCACGTTTGACACGGTTCACACCATAAAAATAACCGTCGAGGTGCATCAAGGAATAACTTAAGACAAAAAGCGAATTCAATTTTTTCTTTCTCACCTCGCGATCATACCATTCGATCTTTCGTTTTCCAATAAATCGTTGTTACTTTCTTTCTTTCTTTCTTTCTCTTCTGCTTCCAATAAAACTAAGAACGTTATCACGAATATTAAGATAATAAAATTATAGGAATGTTCGGAAAATAATAAAATCGATATAAAGCGTTAATTTTACTCCCCTTTATATTTCAAACCGATTTTAATGACCAACTCTCGCAGGAAGAACTGCAAATATAATAAAAAATCAAAGAAAGAAAGGAAAGAAGAAAGAGAAAAAGAAAAAATACAGATTAAATAGAGATAAAACGCTCGTGCTGGCGTAAGTTTAGGAACTGCTTTATGGCAGCGCTCCTGCCGAGCTCAAGATGGCGAACTGGTCCAACGAGTCTTCGCTCATTTTTCCTTTATTTTAAAACCTTTACTTAGCTCGCCTCCCGATTTCACTGAAACCCAGAGAGAAGAATTTTTCGATTTCGTTGGAAACGTTCCATAGACGACGACGGAATCGCATTATCTCCG